>NW_020291866.1:0-124213 GCF_003184835.1 Aspergillus costaricaensis CBS 115574
AATAATCTTATAAAATAATTAGAGATTTACTAGGAATAGAACTTAATATAATAATAATAAAATAAATTAGATTTATTATATTAAACAAGCACTGAGATAAAATACTTTTTTTAATAAATAAAAAATAATATATTTAATATATTTTATTTAGAAAAAGAATAATAATAAAATTTAATAAGATATATTATTAAAGTCTGTATATTAGTATTAAATTTATTTATAAAAATATATTTTTAAATAAAATACAAGCAGGATTTATATAAATCCTAAATTATTTAAAATAAAATTAAATAATTATTTTATCAGAAACCAGTAAGATCTAGATATATAAAATAATAAAATTAATTTAATTAAAAAAATAAATTATAAGTTAAGATAGCAAGACATGATTAATCTATTTTTTAAATATTTTTATAAGAAGTATTAATAACTGACTATATATATTCAGATAAATATTTATTTATATTTTAATTTATTTATTAAAATATTATAGTTTATAAGCAGGCCATACTCAGTAATAAATATATAGAAATAAAAATTAATATAAATAATAGATATTTTAAGATATTTTATCTATTTATTATTCTTTGTTATTATATTAAGATTGTGACGGCAAGTGATGTCTCAGGATTATATAACTTCTGTTTTATTTACTTTATTTATCTGTCTCGCGTGGCTTACTTATTTTTATATAATTATATATTCTTTCTAAGCTTCTTTCTTTCTTTTCTCATACTAGAAATTCTTATTAAATAATATTAAATTTAACTATTTAATCAGTTTTTATATAATTTCTAGTATTATTCTATCTTTTATTTTTTAAATTAATATTATATACTACCAGCTACCTAGCTCAGTAGCCAGTATTATCTTTTATATATATTTAGCAATATTAAATACAGTTAAAACAGAATAATCTAATCAAGATTTAAACTAGAATAATTAGTAAAAATACTTATAATAACTAGAGAAAGCTATATTAAATTAATACTAAATATTATAAATTCTTAATAATATCTAATAATCCTACTAAAAGAAAAATCTAATAATAAAAAAAATATTATTTATAACTAATTCTATAAATTATATATAAAGGACTTTAATAAAACTTTTAATATAATTCTTTATATTATAAAAAAAATAAAAATAAAAATATATAAGACCATCCACCAGCAGAATAAACTTAATAATAATTATAATAAAATAATATATAAATATAATCTATATATTATTTAGCTTTTCTAATTTAATAACTAGAATAATCAAGCAGCTGAGATCTTTAAATCTAAAAAATTAATAAAAATCTTTAATTTATTTTTATTTAGTAATAGCAAGATTATTAATTTTAAAAACTAATTTTTTATAATACAGCAAAAGCTGGAAATTAATATAGATTATTTAAATATAATTACTATTTAATAAACTTATATAATTAATTATTATAAAAATAATACTAGAAAGTATCTAATTCTCTAATTTTATTTTAATATTTTAAATTTTTATATAAATATAACCAATATATTTAAACATCTAAAAATTATTTATATTAATCTAAATAAGTCTTATAACATGTACTGATAGTATCAGAAATTTAAAATAATAATTAATAATAAATTTTATAATTTTATATTTATATTCTACTACCTTGCTGTAGAGATAAGTATTATTAAAATTTATTAAAAAAAAATTTTTATTAATATTTCCTGCTCAAATTACAGAAGCTAATAATATTTTATTTTAATAATAATAATATAATATTTAAATAATATATTAAAGAGTATACCTAATTATCAGATTTAATTAATAATATAATAAAATATTATAGTAAAATAAATACCCTAAGTTATTAGTTATTTATATTAACTACTATTATTATTATAATTATAATCTTTTTTATTTTAGTTAAGATCTTCTGTAACACCAGTTATACTATTAATATAAAATTAAAAAAATATATTTATATAATAATTAAAAAATACTACTTTATCTGTCAGAAATAAAAATACTTAATCCAGAATTATTTAAAGAAGAAAATAAATTAAGTTAAATTATTAAAGATAGTAAAAAATAATAATTTAATAAAAAATAATATTTAAAAAAAATCTTTTTTCTAAATAAAATAAATATTAATATTAATTTATTAGATTTACAAGATTTACTAGGCTAAGAGAATAAAAATTTTACTATTAAAATTCTAATATTAAATAATAGATTAGTAGTATTTATATATATTTTTATTAATATTAAAACTAATATCTATACTTACATAAATATTATCTTTATTATTTAGATAATTTATTAATTTTAAATTAATATTATCTTTCTTAAAATTAAGTATATTATTATAAATTTTAATAACAAGACTATAGTATTTTTAATTTATATTATTTAATTTATATTTATAATTAATAAATATTAATTTTATAATATATTATTTCTGATATTTAAATTAAGCCGCCATAATATTATCTTAAAATAAATATAATTTATAAAATAAGAAATCTTATTAAATTATTAATAAAATAAATTAATATAATCTAACTATCTTTCTTTATAAGATAAAATTAAAATTAAATTACTATAATAAATCTTCTAGAATATCTTATTATAATATTTAATTAATTAGAATCACTAGTAAGATACTATTTAATAAAATTATAATTTTTAAAAAATAATTAATATTTTACTACAGACATCCTCCTCTAAAGTAAAATCTAAAATATTTTATATTTATTAAAGTATTCTATAGAAAATCTTAACTAAGATATATTAAAATTTAATAAATTAAAATTTTTAATATTAAATTTCTAGAACCCCCCAGAGCCCTTAAAAAAAAATATCTTTAAAAAAATTAAAATAATTTTTATCAGAACTATTATTTTTTATAAATATTTTTAAAATTTTAAATTAAAAATATTTATTACATCCCTGAACATAATCAAGAAAATTATTATAAAAAAAATAAATTCTAATAATAAAATATTTAAATTAACTAAGAAAAAGAAGATAAAATAAACTTTTTCTAAATATTATTATAATTTAATAAATATTTTTTTTAAAAAAAAATTAAATATTTTATCTATTTTTTAACCCCATGATTATTATATTTAATTAAAAAAAAATAATTTATTAAAAATAGCTCTTTTTTATAAGATAATTTTAAAAAAATTTAAAATTATTTATAATTATATTATTAAGAATCTGAAAAAAAAATTTATTATATTTAATATAGTTCTATTCATCTCTCCTATTTTAATAATAAAAAAATTTAGAAAAGAATTATATTTATATATTAATTATTAAAAACTTAATATTTTAATTTATAAGAATCTCTATTTTATTTTTTTAATTAATAAGATAATAGACTATCTCTAGAATATAAAAATATTTATAAAATTTAATATTTATTAAGACTTTTACTATATTTATATAAATTTTAAATCTAAAAATTTAATTATTTTTTAAACCTGCTATAAAATTTTTAAATATTAAATATTATTATTTAAATTTATAAATAGATTAGCAGTCTTTCAGTATCTTATTAATAAGATTCTTATAAATTTCCTGAATAAGTTTATTATAATATATATAAATAATATATTAATCTTTAATAAAAATAAAATAAAATATAAGTTTTATATTTATTAGATTCTTAAATACCTTCAGATAATTAAATTTTAAATAATAATTTATAAATATAAGTTCTATATAATAAAAACTAGATTTCTAAGATTTATTATTATTATTACTAATATTTAGATTAATCCTGTAAAAATTACTATAATTATAGAATAATAATATTTAACTATTATTAAAAAAATCTAATTATTTCTTAGATTCTATAATTTCTACTAGTATTTTATAAGAAATTATAGCTAAATTACTAAGCTCATAAATTAACTTATCTAGAAGAATATTTTATTTATTTAAAATTAATTTTATAAAATAATTTTTTAAATTTTAAAGCAGGTCTTGATATTAATTCTTATATTAATTTATTATAATTTATCTAGATTTATATATATTAAAATTAATATAATTAATAAAATAATTATAGAAATCTTTTACCAGTAAATTAAAAATATATAATATTTTATAATTTATTATTTAAAAACCATATCTCTACCTGAATATAATTATAATATTTATAATAAAAAAATATTAATTATTATATATACTCTTATAAAATAAAGAGCAGAACTGGAAGACCTATAATAATTAAAAAAATTTATAATTTTTATAAACTATTAAATCTTAGAATATTTTATAATTATTAAAAAGCTTAATACTTAGCAGATTTATTAGATAAAAATATTATTCTAATATTATTTTATTATTAAATATTAATTAAGAAAAAATAATATACTAGCTGACTATTTTATATAGAAAAAAATTAATTTAAAAATAATTAATAATTACTATTATTAAATATTATTAAAGCCTAAGTTTCTAAAATTTAATATAATTTTTAATTTAATATTAATAGTTCCCGTGGAGTAAAATCTTTATATTATAAATTATATTTTAAAAATAAATTATATTTATTTTTTCTTAAAAAACCTCCAGGAGTAAGCCTATTAATAAAAAACTAATTATTTTCTATAAAATAAATTACTTCTATATTAAAATAAATTAGTAATTTTTAATAAAAATAATCTATAAATCTAGTTATTAAATAAAATTTATTAATAATTATTATTAGCTTATCTTAAATAAACAAAGATAATAATATTAATTAAATAATAATACTTCTAGAGTACTTGGAACAGAGATATCTGATATTATATAAATAATTATTTAATTTATAAAAAAAAGAATATATATTAAAATTTATTATTTAAATTATTCTAATCTCTTTTAATTTTTAATTAATTATAATAATATATATCTATAAATTTCTATTTCTTTCCAAAGAATTATTATAAATTTAATATTATTTTTATAATAATAGACTATCTTAATAAATATATAATATTTATTCTTTATATAAAACAGATCTCTATATAAAACATAACTTATTTATTTATTAATTAAATTTATATTTAAATAGAATCTCCTGATATTATTATCTCTGATTAAAAAAATTAATTTATAACTAATTTTTAAAATAAATTATATTAAATCTTATAGATTAAATTAAAACTTTTAATAATATATTATCTATAAATTAATAAATAAATAAAAATTATTAACTAATATATAATCTAGTAATTTATTTTATTTATTAATTATTTCCAGAATAACTAGTCAGAACTATTATTATTTATTAATTTTATTATTATAATTTTATCTTATAAATCTACTAGATTATCTCTATTTATAATTAAGAAAAAATATAAATTCTAAATATTATTTAACTGGATTTTTCTAATAAATTTATTATTTTATATTATTATTTAAGACCAAGCCTGTGAATTTATTTATTATATAAAATAAATTTAAATTTTTATATAAGATAAAATCCGGAAAGCACAGAGCTAATAAATATAATAAATTAATTAATTTTATTATTCTATTAATTTTAATATTAATAATAAAGTTTTTATTAATATTTATAACTGAAGATGGGGCCAGTTCTTATAAAAATTATTAAAAAATTAATATAATTCTATATTTATTATTAATAAAATTAGTAATATTTATAAAATTTATTTTTTTAAAAATATATATATATATTTTATCTTCTACTTTAAGAAGCTCCGCTTATATAATATATTTAATTTATTATTAGAATAGATTTAAAACACTGCCATATCTATTAAAATTAATAATTAAATAAAATAAAAAATTAAAAATATTCTAGTCAGCTGTTTATAATATAATTATTTTTAGTATAAAATTAAATAATTAATATCTAATACAGTTAATTATATCTAGTATCTAGTAAAAAATTTCAAGAATATCTTTTTCTATTTTTAAAATTATTATATAAAATATTCTATTTATCCTGGATCTTTTAAATATTTTTTATAATAATTAATAACTACAGAGACTAATAAATTTATATTAAACTATAAAAAAAATAATTTACCTCTAGCTAAGAGCAGCTAGACCTAAATAAAAAAATAATATAATAGTAAGTAATATCTCAGAATTATATAACTTCTATTTTATTTGCTTTATTTACCTATCTTATATAATTTATTTATCTTTATATAATTATATATTCTTTCTGAGCTTCTTCCTTTCTTTTCTCATGCTAGAAATTCTTGTTAGATAACACTAAATTTGACTATTTGATCAGCTTCCACAAAGATTATATAATAATTTTTCTGCTGTGTATAAATAAATTAGTAAATTAAATTTATTAAAAAGAAAGATTAGATTATATAAAATATTATAAGTTTTAAAGATATATAATTAGAAATTAGTTAGTCTTAAAGTAATAATTATTAAATACTAGAAAATATAATAGCTATAGAATATTTAAATATATATATTATTAAAAAGCACTACTTGGCTAGTTAAAATAAGTATAATAATAAATATAATCTTTATATAAATATAGATTAATTATTAAAGAGATAAAGATAAATTCATAATAAAAAAAAAAGATAATATTAATAATTAAATTTATAATAAAAATCTTATATAAAACCAGGCTATAATTATATAATATTAAAAAATAATAGATAAGATAATAATTTTCTAATTAAGTTTTAATAATATTTAGATCTTCAGATATTTTAGAAAAAGAAATTAAAATTAATAAATAAACTGAATTACTTTTTATAAAGCTATACTAAAGCTGGTAATATTAGAAGATAAAAAAATTCTTTAAATATATTCTAGAAAATAATAATTAATCTTTTTTTAATTAAAATAAAATATATTATATAGACAGCCCAGAATAATATTAAAAACTAGAATAATTTATTTAATTAATAAAAATATAAACTGTATCTTTTTAATATTAAAATATTTTTATTATTTAAAAATAATTATCTGATGATTATCCTCAGCTTAATAATATTAATATTAAAAATAATACTAGCTATAAGAGATTATATTATATTTTAAATTAATTTTTTTTTTTTAAAGATAGTAATAAATCTGATATTCTATATTAATATTATAATTAAATATATTATTATTTTTAGCTTGCTGTGGCATATCTCTAGTAAGTATTATAATAAATATAGTAATAATTATTTATTTTTTATAGAGAATACTGTAAAAGTCTTTTATAATAATCTTAAAATTAATACTGATATTAGTTAGAATATCTTAAAATAAGATATTATAGAGGCTTAATATTATAATAAAAAAATTAATTAAATATTTTTATTTTTGATAAAACAGGCTAGCTAGTATTAAATAAATTTTTTTTAAAGCTTTAAATATATTATAATAAGCTTTAAAATTATTAATAAAAAGAAAAAAAAGAAAAGACTTTACTTATAATTAATAAAATAATTATATAAAATAATTATATTTAAATATTTTAAGCTTAAGTTTTATTTAGAATAAATATATAAAGATATATAATTATACCCATCCAGTATAAAAAATTAGGATATAATAAATAAAGATAATATTATTAAATAATATAATTAAAGAATCTGTATAAATAAGCTGGAAACTAATATAATTATTAATTAATATTAAAAAGATTTTAAGTACTGTATTTTCTATTAATTAATATCTATTATTAATATAAGAATCTGTGAGTTTAAAAAAATATTTATATTTATTTTAAATCTTAGTAAACTGATATGGTTCAAGAACAGGCTAGATAATATAAATAATTTAATTATATATTTATAAATAAGATTAGATATTTTTATTAATAAATATTATTTTATTATATTAAAATAATATATTGAAGTACTGTTATAATTAAAAAATAAATTAAATAAAATTATTTAAAAAAAAGATATCTCTAGAATCCAGATAGGAGGTATACTGGTTGAATATAATAATAAAAAATAAGTTTTATATATAATAATATTATAATTTAACAGGATAGTCAGAATATTCTATTATTTTAAAATATAGTTTAAATAATTTTAAATTAAATAATAAAATAAAAAAGAAAAAATACAGCAGGCTATAAATATATTATATAAATATTTTTTATTTTAAGAAATTCTTTATAATTAATAAGATTAAATTTTAGATTTTAAAATTAATTAAAACAGAATATATCTTTATTAATAATATAAATAAAAGATCTTATATATATTTCTTTAAAGTGTGATGGCGAGTGACATCTCAGGATTATATAACTTCTATTTTATTTATTTTATTTACCTGTCTTGCATGGCTTACTTATTTTTATATAATTATATATTCTCTCTGAGCTTCTTTCTTTCTTTTCTTATACTAGAAATTCTTATTAAATAATACTAAATTTAATTATTTAATCAGCTTTTATATAATTTTTAGTATTATTCTATCTTTTATTCTTTAAATTAATATTATATATTATTAATTATCTAGCTCAGTAGCTAGTATTATCTTTTATATATATTTAATAATACTAAACACAGCTAAGATAAAATAATTTAACTAAGATCTAAACTAGAATAATTAATAAAAATATTTATAATAACTAGAGAAAACTATACTAAATCAGTATTAAATACTGTAAATTCTTAATAATATCTAATAATTTTACTAGAAAAAAAATTTAATAAAAAAAAAATATTATTTATAACCAGTTCCATGAACTGTATATAAAGAATTCTAATAAAATCTTTAATATAATTTTTTATATTATAAAAAAAATAAAAATAAAGATATATAAGATTATCTACCAGTAGAATAAGCTTAATAATAACTATAATAAAATAATATATAAATATAATTTATATATTATCCAGCTTTTCTAGCTTAATAATCAGAATAATTAAATAGTTAAAATTTCTAAATTTAAGAAATTAATAAAGATCTTTAATTTATTTTTATTCAGTAATAATAAGACTATCAGCTTTAAAAACTAATTTCTTATAATATAATAAAAGCTGGAAACTAATACAGACTATTTAAATATAATTATTATCTAATAAATTTACATAACTAACTATTATAAAAATAATATTAAAAAATATCTAGTTTTCTAACTTTATTTTAATACTCTAAATTTTTATATAAATATAACTGACATGCTTAAACATCTAAAAATTATTTATATTAATTTAAATAAATCTTATAATATATACTGATAGTATCAGGAGCTTAAAATAATAATTAATAATAAATTTTATAATTTTATATTTATATTCTACTATCTTACTGTAGAGACAGATATTATTAAAATTTATTAAAAAAAAAATTTTTATTAGTATCTTTTATCTAAATTATAGAAGCTAATAATATTCTATTTTAATAATAATAATATAATATTTAAATAATATATTAAAGAATATGCCTGATTATCAGACTTAATTAATAATATAATAAAATATTATAATAAAATAAATATTTTAAATTATTAGTTATCTATATTAATTACTATTATTATTATAATTATAATCTTTTCTATTCTAATTAAAATTTTTTATAATACCAGCTGTACTACCAGTATAAAGCCAGAAAAATATATTTATATAATAATTAAAAAATATTACTTTATTTATTAAAAATAGGAATACTTAGCCTGGAACTGTCTGAAGAAAAAAATAAATTAAATTAAATTATTAAAAATAATAAAAAATAATAATTTAATAAAAAATAATATTTAAGAGAAGTCTCCTTTCTAAATAAAATAAATATTAATATTAATTTATTAGATTTATAAGATCTGCTAGGCTAAGAGAATAAAAATTTTATTATTAAAATTCTAATATTAAATAATAAATTAATAATATTTATATATACTTTTATTAATACCAGAGCTAATATCTATATTTATATAAATATTATTTTTATTATTTAAATAATTTACTAATTCTAAATTAATATTATTTTTCTTAAGATTAATTATATTATTATAGATTTTAATAATAAGATTACAGTATTTTTAATTTATATTATTTAACTTATATTTATAATTAACAGATACCAGTTCTATAATATATTATTTTTAATATTTAAATTAGACTGCCATGATATTATCCTGAAATAAATATAATTTATAAAATAAGAAATCTTATTAAATTACTAGTAAGATAAGCTAATATAATTTAATTATCTTTCTTTATAAAATAAAATCAAGACTAGATTATTATAATAAATTTTTTAAAATATTCTATTACAATATCTAATTAATTAGAGTTATTAATAAAATATTATCTAATAAAATTATAATTTTTAGAGAATAATTAATATTCTATTATAGATATCTTTCTTTAAAATAAAATTTAAAATATTTTATACCTATCAGAATACTCCATAGAAAGTCTTAATTAAAATATACTAAAATCTAGTAGATTAAAATTTTTAATATTAAATTTTTAGAGCTTCCTGGAGCCCCCAGAAAAAAAATATTTTTAAAAAAATTAAAATAATTTTTATTAAAACTGTTATCTTCTATAAATATTTTTAAAATTCTGAATTAAAAATATTTATTATATTTCTAAGTATAATTAAGAAGGCTATTATAAAAAAAATAAATTTTAATAATAAAATATTTAAACTAATTAAAAAAAAGAAAATAAAATAGATTCTTCTTAAATATTATTATAACTTAATAAATATCTTTTTTAAAAAAAAATTAAATATTTTATTTATTTTTTAATTCTATAACTATCACATCTAACTAGAAGAAAATAATTTATTAAAAATAATTTCTTTTTATAAGATAATTCTAGAAAAACTTAAAGCTGCTTATAATTATATTATTAAAAATTTAAAAAAAAAATTTATTATATTTAATACAGTTCTATTTATCTCTTTTATTCTAATAATAAAGAAACCCGGAAGAGAACTATACTTATATATTAATTATTAAAAATTTAATATTTTAATTTATAAAAATCTTTATTTTATTTTTTTAATTAATAAGATGATGGACCGTCTCCAGAATATAAAAATATTTATAAAATTTAATATTTATTAAGATTTTTATTATATTTATATAAACTCTAAATCTAAAGATTTAATTATTTTCTGAATCTGCTATAAAATCTTTAAATATTAAATATTATTATTTAAATTTATAAATAAACCAGTAATCTTCCAGTATTTTATTAATAAGATTCTTATAGATTTCCTGGATAAGTTTATTATAATATATATAAATAATATATTAATTTTTAATAAAAATAAGATAAAACATAAATTTTATATCTATTAAATTTTTAAATATCTTTAAATAACCAAACTTCAAACAGTAATCTATAAATATAAATTCTATATAATAAAAACTAGATTTCTAGAATTTATTATTACTACTATTAGTATTCAGGTTGATTCTATAAAAACTACTATAATTATAGAATAATAATATCTAACTACTATTAAAAAAATCTAATTATTTCTTAGATTCTATAATTTCTACTAGTATTTTATAAGAAATTACAGCTAAATTACTAAGTTTATAAATTAATTTACTTAAAAAAATATTCTATTTATTTAGGACCAGTTTTATAAAACAGTTTTCTAGATTTTAAAATAAATCTTAATATTAACTTCTATATTAATTTATTATAATCTATCTAAATTTATATATATTAAAACTAATATAATTAATAAAATAATTACAGAAATTCTTTACCAGCAGATTAAAAATATATAATATCTTATAATTTATTACTTAAAAACTATATTTTTATCTAAATATAACTATAATATTTATAATAAAAAAATACTGATTATTATATATATTCTTATAAAATAAAGAGCAGAACTGAAGAGTTTATAATAATTAAAAAAATTTATAATTTTTATAAATTATCAAGTTTTAAAATATTTTATAATTATTAAAAAATTTAATATCCAGCAGGCCTGCTGGACAAAAATATTATTTTAATATTATTTTATTATTAAATATTAATTAAAAAAAAATAATATATTAACTAATTATTTTATACAGAAGAAGACTAACTTAGAAATAATTAATAATTATTATTATTAAATATTACTAAAGTCCAAGTTTCTAAAATCTAATATAATTTTTAATCCAGTACTAGTAGCTCCCGTAAAATAAAATTTTTATATTATAAATTATATTTTAAAAATAAACTATATTTATTTTTTTTTAAAAAATCTCTGAAAATAAGCCTACTAATAAAAGACTAATTATTTTTTATAAAATAAATTATTTCTATATTAAAATAAACTAATAATTTTTAATAAAGATAATTTATAAATCTAATTATTAAATAAAATTTATTAATAACTATTACTAGCTTATCCTAGGTAAATAAAGATAATAATATTAATTAAATAATAATATTTCTGGAGTACTTGGAACAGAAATATTTAATATTATATAAATAATTATTTAATTTATAAAAAAAAAAATATATATTAAGATTTATTATTTAAATTATTCTAATCTCTTCTAATTCCTGATTAATTATAATAATATATATTTATAAACTTTTACTTTTTCCTGAAAGATTATTACAGATTTAATATTATTTTTATAATAGTAGATTATCTTAATAAATATATAATATTTATTTTTTATATAAAACAGACTTCTATATAAAATATAATTTATTTATTTATTAACTAAGTTTATATCTAGATAGAATCTTCTAATATTATTATCTCTAATTAAAAAGATTAATTTATAACTAATTTTTAAAATAAATTATATTAAATTCTGCAGATTAAATTAAAATTTTTAATAATATATTATCTGCAGACTGACAGGTAAATAAAAATTATTAATTAATATATAATTTAATAATTTATTTTATTTATTAATTATTTCTAGGATAACTGGTCAGAATTATTATTATTTATTAATTTTATTATTATAATTCTACTCTATAAATCTACCAGATTATTTTTATTTATAATTAAAAAAAAATATAAATTCTGAATATTATTTAACTAGATTTCTTTAATAAATCTATTATTTTATATTATTATTTAAAATCAAGCCCATGAATTTACTTACTATATAAAATAAATCTAGATTTTTATATAAAATAAAATCTAGAAAATATAAAATTAATAAATATAATAAATTAACTAGTCCCGCTGTTCTATTAATTTTAATATTAATAATAAAATTTTTATTAATATTTATAACTAGAGATAGAGCTAGTTCTTATAAAAATTATTAAAAAATTAATATAATCCTGTATTTATTATTAATAAAATTAATAATATTTATAAAATTTATTTTTTTAAAAATATATATATATATCTTGTCTTTTATCCTGAGAAGCTTTATTTATATAATATATTTAATTTATTATTAGAACAGATCCAAGACACTGCTGTATTTATTAAAATTAATAATTAAATAAAATAAAAAATTAAAAATATTTTAATTAATTATTTATAATATAGTTATCTTTAATATAAAGTTAAATAACTAGTATTTAATATAGTTAATTATATCTGATATTTAATAGGAAATTTCAAGAATATTTTCTTCTATTTCTAAAATTATTATATAAAATATTTTATTTATTTTAGACTCTCTAAGTATCTCCTATAATAATTAACAGCTGTAAAGACTAATAAATTTATACTAGATTATAAAGAAAATAATTTATTTTTAGTTAAAAGCAGCTAGATCTAAATAAAAAAGTAATATAATAGCAAGTAATATCTCAGAATTATATAATTTTTATTTTATTTATTTTATTTACCTGCCTCACATAGCTTATTTATCTTTATATAATTATATATTCTCTCTAAGCTTCTTCCTTTCTTTCCTCATGCTAGAAATTCTCATTAGATAGCACCAAATTTGACTATTTGATTGGCTTCCACATAAAGTATCTAGTTTTCTAGAAATAGACTTGAGTTTTTTAAGTAATATAACTAAAATTAATATTTTATATAATATTATATAATTATTCCGGGAGATTAGAGTAATAAAAATTTATAATCTAAATATAATAATAAATTTAGAGAGCTGGTCTTAAGAATAATTAATATTAAATTTAAAATATTTTATAAAAGACTTCTACTGGTTATTTTTATTTTTATAAGAAGAAATTTTCTGAGAAAATATAATTAAAAAACTCTCTGGATTATTAAAAAAAAATATTTTTATAAATTATATTAAAAAAAATATATTATTTTTAATAAAATTAGTATTATTATTTATACTAGTATTATTATCAGTATTATTATTAAAACTAATAATACTGTTAATATTTATATTAATATTACTATTAATATTACTACTAGAACCAGTATTGCTGTTAATATTTATATTAATATTATTATTATTATTATTATTAATATTTATCTTTGTATTATTATCTGAATTAATATTAATAATATATTTAATATAAATATCAGAATTAATATAGAAATTATTTATATCAGGATTATTAGCTGCTGCTGGTTTAGTTATTATTAAAATTAATATTAATATATTTTAGTTAAGCAGGCTCTGTTTATATAAAAATATTATTTAGATATTTAATAAAAAAAAGATTTATATTATATTCTAATTTCTGGTAATCAATTTTTTGAGAATAAGATATAATAAATATTATTAATTAATATAGATTAGTTAAATAAAGTAAAATGTAATTTAAGCTAAATAATAAAAAATAAAAAAAAATAAAAATTAATTTATAAAAAAAATAATTAAAAATAGAAGTTCTGGGTGGCCTTTATAAATCTTATAAATTATAATAAAAACTTAATAATATTTAAAGTTATATTATTGATAAATAATATTTTCTAGAATTTAAATATATTTCTGTTATCAGAGTTTTATATATATAATTATTATAATAAACCAAAGATATTAATATTAAAGATATTAAATATAGAAAGATAAATATTATATATATTAGTAATTTATAAATTAATATTATTATAAGAATTATTAAGAGTTTATTATATTTATATTTATTTAAGATAGATATATTATGGATTATATAAATAAAAGAATAGTAAGTAGAATACTACTAAATAATATTACTAGTAATATTATAATAAGTAATAGATATATATCTGAGATTATAATATTATTATTAATAAGTATTATATACTTAAGTATTAATAATATTATTATTTATTACTGTAATTAAAATATTTTAATTTTTATTATTAGTACTTACTAGTCTTTTAATATTAAGAGAATTCTGTAAAAGCCTTTTATAAGATCTTATATATTTAGTAATAAAAATTAGTATTATAATTATTATAATATAACAAGCAAAATTAATTATTAATTATTAAATTTATAGTAATTATGCAGCTTCTTATTATTTATTTAATAATATATATAACTTATACTACTTACAGCTTACTATTAATTATTTTTATTCTATTATTTTTATTTATTATTTTTAATTTTTTTATAGATAATTATTTGAATAGCTTTATCTTAGTATTATTATTATAATTATATTCTTATATTATTTACTATGGTCTGTTATAGGACCTGTAATAAAATTTATAATAAAATCTATTTATAATTATATAAAAATTATTATTTTTTTTTTTTTTTTTTTATTATTTTATTTTTTTTTATCAAGACTCTTATTACTATATTTCTATTAAATCTAATTTTTATATTATTATCTTAAATTATCTTCTGTGCTGCTGCTATACCTATTATTATAATTATTATTATTATTATAATTATTTTTATTTTTGCTAATTTATTTTTTTATAAAAAAAAGCCTGCTCTCTTTACTACAGAAAATTTTTTTAAATTTCTGGATTTCTTAGCTAAAGTTCTAGAGAAAGTTATTATAATTCTGGAAGTTATTAAGAAAATTACTAATATTATACTAGAAATTAAGAAGATATATAATAAGATAAAAAAGATAAAAAAGATAATTTAAGATTAATAAAAATTTTAAGTAAATTCATATCTCTTTAAACATGTAATTAATATATAACTAATATATAATTAATATTTTATTATCAGTATTATAATAAGTTGTTTCAGGAAGATTACTATTAAAAATATAAAATAAAAAAAAATAAAAAAAGAAAATAATTTAATAATAATTATTTAAATAATAATATTCAGATATAATTTTTTATAAAAATATAAATTTTTATAACTGTTAATTTTATAATAATCTGATATAATTTATTATTTAATATATTTTATAAATATTATAATCTATTTATTTAAATTCTAGTTTAATATTTTTTTTTATCTTATTTATATCTTCCAGCTTCTGTCCAGTATTATTATTTTTATTTTTATTTTTATTTTTATTTTTATATCTATATTTACTGTTAATATTATATTTATTTTTATTTTTATTTTTATTACTCTGCTATTGTCTCTGTTTATTAATATTAAATATAATTTTAATTATTTTATTCTTATTCTGAATAGTTAATTTTAGTTTTTATAAATAAAATCTAGCTGTATTTATTTTATTATTAAAGTAATTTAATTTATTAAATTCTTCTAGAAAAAAATATTTTTTTTTATATATTTTAACAGGATTATCTTCTGTAAGTTTATTTATATTAATAATTAAATAAATATAATATATCTTAATTACAGATACTGAATAACAGGAAAAATTCTTAATACTAAGTTTATTTTAAAATTTATTATAATTATATAAATTATTAAAGATATACAGAATAAAATAATAATTTTATTTATTTAATAAAATAATACTAGATATATTTATAAAATATTATTTACTAGTACTTATAAAATAAGTTAATATTATAAACTAGATTATAATATCTAATACTAATTAGTATTATTTATAAAAGTCTTTTATTATTTTTTTTATTTATATTATAATTAATTTTTATTTAAATTAAAATAATTATTGATAGATAATACCTGCTGAATTTAAGAAAAGATATTAAATATTTAATTAAATTTAAACTAGCTAGCTATGGCCTGGTAAATTAAAATAAAATTAATTAATTAATAAATTTTTTATATTTATTAAGAAGAGAAAGTAAGAGTCTAATTATTAAATTTTTTTAATATTAAATCTAAAAACTTGTTTTTCTATGTTTTATAAAAATTATAGATATAGGTTATTATATTTTTATATATTTTATAAATAATAAAAAGATTAAAAAATACTTATTTAATTAATTATATTATTTTTTTATTATTTAGAATAGTAATAAACTACTATTATATATAAAGAGTTATTTTTTTAAATATCTTATTATCTAATTTAGAAACTCTGATTTAATTAGATAAATTAATAAGAATAACTAGCTTTAATTAAGTTAATTTATTTTTTTATAAATTATTATAATCAGTGAGTAATTATTCTTATAAAGATTATTAATATAATTAAGAATTATTATTTTTACTAATTTAACTGTCAGAATTGGGCTCTTATTTATTAAAAAAATAAATAAATATTAAGGCTTTCCGGGGATTTTATAATAATAGTAGTATAATAATAGTATTTAATATTATTATAGCTATAATAATATATTCTAACTAGAATAAACTAATTAAATTCTAGCTTTAGAAAAATAAGAAATCTAGTTTATTTATTTTTTTTTTTATAATCTTATATAAAGAAGTCTGGCTCTGAAAAAACTAGATTATATTATTTTTTATTTTAGTTATTTTTAATACTTACTCAGGATATATCTCTGATTATAATATTTTTTTTAAAAACTATTATTATTAATAGTATATAAATACTTAATATTTAAGAGATATTACTTATTTTATTATATTTAATACTAGTAGTATTTCTTATATGGGTCCTAGTTAAGAGAAAAAGTAAATTTATTAAAAATAAGATTAATATTAAACTGATATTAATTAATATATTCTAAAATAATATTTTTAAAGTTTATTCTAAATAATATTTATTATTTTTATTTATTAAATATTAGTAGGAATACAGGACAGATACTAGTATAATAATATTATAATATAAAAGCTAGTTATTAAGTACTTTTATATAATAAAAGTAAATAAAAAAAAATAAGAAAATATCTATAATTTAAATATTATTTTTTTATTATTAATAGTATATTAATAAATAAATACTGTTAGAATATTTAATATATAAATATATTTATATATAGAGCATATTTTTTATTATAAATATATATTTATAGTTTTTCTGTATTGTTTTATATATTTTTTTAATAAATCTTTATATTATTATTAATTTATTTTTTAATTAATTATATTATTTCTAATATCTACCAGTCTCTTATATTTCTTAATTTATTTATTTTATAATTATTTATAAATTATCTGCGGAAGTTTTTTACAGTATAATTATAATTTTATTTTTTATAAAAAGAATAGTTATTATATTTTTAATAATTAAAATAGATATTACTACTACTACAAGAATAAGATAAATATAATTATATAAAAAAAAGAATCTCTTATCAGATATAATATAATATAAAAATAAAAATAATTAATATAATTCTTAAATTAAAGCTATATTTTAAATTCTAATTTAATTATAATATTTCTAATTTTAATATCCATATCTTTGATCTGGGATATAAGAAGACTAATATTAATAATTTTTTTTTTATATTTATTTTATTTTTAATAAATATAAGTAACTATTCTTTAAGACTCTTAAAACTATCTATATCTATATTAATAAATATATTAATTTATTAATTTTATTATATCCAGCTTTTATTTATTAATATATTTATTCAGATATCTCATGAAAATTATTAATAAGAAAAGTTTTTATTTTTATATTTATATATATCTCTTCTATATTATCTATATTAATAAAATATTATTTTATACTAATATTAATTATTTTTAAATTAATATATATAATATCTTTAATAAGTCCCAGGATATTATTATTTATATAAATATTAATTAAATTATTTTATTTATTTATACTTATAATACTAATTATATTATTATTATTAAGACTTTTTACTGTTTTATATATAAGTTTTCTAGTTATTAAAAGATTATTATTTTTAAGAATTAAGATTTTATTTTTATCTCTGCGAGGACTATGTCTAGTTTTATCTAAAAAATAAATTTAAATAAAATAATATTTATAGTATATATTCTGTACTAATATATTTTAATTAAAAATATATAATATAATATTAAAATAATTAATAATCTATAGTTATTTTCATGCTTATAATATATTTTATAAAAGTTTTTTACTGAATACTTTATATTATTATTAGTAGAATTAAGGTAACTAATAGTCAGGAACTATAAAGATTTTAATTATTTTTTATAAAATTATATATAATCTTATATATTATTTATTTTATTATTAATTTAATATTTATAATATTATTTTTTTAAAACTTCTTATTTTTATTTAATATTACTAGTTTTTTATTCTGTATAATCTATTTTTTAATTAAAAATTTTTTTTCTAAATTATCCAGTATGGGGGCCAGTCTGGTATATATTATTATAATAAAATTTAATAAGATTTTCTATATATTTTTTTTTACTAGATAAATATTAAATATTTTAAATATATAATATTTATATATAAAAATTGTATAAGTTTAGCCCATGTATAATATCTGATTTATAATCTGATTTTTTATAATTTTTAAAATAATTAGAGAAAATAAATATAGATTATAATAAAGATTTTATAAGTTTAGATTAATTAAATTTATTAAGTAGTTTATAATCAGTATTATATATTTATTAGAATTTTTAATAAATAACTTAATAATAATAAATCTTTCTCTGGCTGTTAGCTTAGTATAAATAATTATATAATTTAAGCTAGTTTTAGTAAGTATAATAAAAATATATATTTTTTTTTTAGAAAAATAAATCTAAATAAAAGATTTCTTTTTCTTAAGAAATACCTGATTATAAATAATTAGTAATATAATATATATTTTAAAAATATTTTATAAAAGCTATTCCAGGCCTCCTGTATTAAGTTATAGTATATTATTATTATTATTATTAAATAAGATATTAGTAGAATAATATTTTTTTATTTATATATAAAAATTTTTTATAAAATTCTTTTTTACTGCAGTCTTTGTCTCCAGACTTAGATATATATAAATTATTTATTTATATTATCTGATAGTACTGAGTGATTTTATAATAATAAAAATAAATAAATTATTTTTTATATTTATAAAATCTAATTATAATAAATCTAGAATTAGTTTATAAAAATAGTTTATATATTAGTAGGTATAACTTAACTTTTTTTAATTAATAATAAAAATATTTTTATGATTCATGATTTTGTAAGTCTAGTATATTATAAATTTTTTTAATTTAAAATTTAAATATAGTATTTTTTTAAATATAAAAAAAATATTTATTTTAATTTTATTATTTAACTTAATTAGTAGTACAGAGCTCTGTATATATTAAATTATAAAATATTAAAATAATTTTTTTAATTAATATGAAATAGTATTAGTATCTTATACTTTCTTATTAAGAATATATTTTATTATAAATTTTTAGCTGTAAAGTAATTAATTATTTTATATTTTTAAAATAATATTTATAATCTGCTGTATACAGCTGCTGGTAAATATTATTTTTATATTAGAATTTAAAAATAAAAAAAGTCTTATATATTTTAGAAAATTATATATATTATTATAAAAAAATATAATTATTAATAGAACATGGAATTTAATATATAATTAAGTATAAGTAAATAAAATATCTAATTCTTTATTATATAATAAATAAATTTTATTAAATATAATAATTTTAAAATATTCCTCCAGATTACTTGAAAAATCTGTAGATATATAAAAATTAGTTAAATTATATAATTTTTTTTTATTAATATATTAAGCTTTTACTGCTTGGAAGCCGTGGCGGGCTTTTTATATTTAATAAAAAATTATTATAATAATATATATATTTACCAGCCTGTCTTTAAAGATTTTATACTTTTTTATTAATTTATTTTTAATATAATTTCTAGTTTAATAATATATATTACCATAATAAAGCAGTATCTAGAATTCTTTAATTATTAATATAATCTTATTTATCTACTACTTAATAAGATGGAATAAAATAATAATAATTATAGAATAATTCTTTAGAAAGTTTAATCTATCTTTTTTAATTATAATAAATTTATACTTAAATTTATTTAGTTACTATATTATATCAGCTATAAAAGTCTTTTATATATTTCTAAAAGAATATTTATATATAAAAGAAATATAATAATTTTTTAAATTTTTTTAATATTAATAATATCCGCAATGATTGCTCCATGTAGTTAATTAAATTATATAATTTTAATAATATAATTAATATATATAAATTATTAGAATTTCAGTTCCTGATCATGTAATATTCTTTTTATATAAAAATTTATTAGATTTTTAATATATAGATTTCTGCAGATCTTTTTATAATTATTAAATTAATATTTTTAGATATCCAGCTACTTTTTATATATTAAGATTCTTTTATAATTTTTTAATATTAATTATATAAATAAATTATTTAAATCTGTACTGCTGTTAAAAGATTATTATAGATTTTCTATAATTTAATATATATTTAATTTAAATATATAATTATTAAATATTTTTAAAATATTTATCTTTTTTTTTATATACTTGGATTTTCTTAGTATAGTTTTATTATTTTTATTAATTTTAATATTTTTAGTAGTTTCAATATTATTATTATTTTTAATATTTTTAATAATTATAATTATCTCCTCTGCCTGAGCTATAATTTAAGATTTTAATAATTATAGAATAGCTTTTATATAAATATAGATTTAAAATAGATCTTTAAAATTAAATATCTCTGATTAGTATTTAAGAATTAATTTTTATTAATTATTTAATAGCTTATGCTTCTAAACTAAGATTTATAATTATTATATTTTTAATAGATTTAAAGACTTATTATTAATAATAAATAATAATAATAAGAATTCTTTATTTAATATTAGTTTTAGAATTTCTTTTATATCTGACTTGCTTTTAGCTGTAAAATTAATTTTTATTTTAATTATTTATTATATTTTAATTTTATATATTTTAGTAGATTTTGATTTTATTATTTTAATTACTGGAATCAGCTATAAAAATTTTTTATAAAATATTTTTAAATTCTTATTTAATAAGATTATTCTAAAAATAACTTTACTGCTACTTAATTTATTAATTTATAATAAATTATATATTTATATCAGAATATTCTTCAAAGTTTATATTATTATATTTATAATATTTTTAGGAAGGTTTCTCTGATAAAATATTTTTTTTAATTTCTATATATTTTCTGATCTTATATTATATAAGAAATAAATAAGATATTTATTAAGATTTTATTTTATTTTATTAATATATTAATAACTATATTTAATAATATCTTATATTTTTTCTTTAATTTAAAGCTTTTAAATCCAGGTAAGCCTAGTTTTCTATTTCTAATTATTAATTAGATTTTTTATTATATAATCTTAAAATTTAAGCTAGTAAGATTTAATTAAGTTAAATAATAATTAATCTTTCCAATTATTTTTAAAATTAAATTTTAGTAATTCCTATAATTTCTTTTTATTTTTTTTAATTAATTTTTATATTATAGTTATCTCTACTATAATTATCTCTATTATATTATTATTTACTAAAAAGAATTTTATATTATTTTTATTATTTATTTCTTTTATATTAATACTGTCTTTTTATATTATTTATAAAAGTTTTCTAATTTATTTTTAATTTAATTTATTATTACTTCAGTTATTTTATTTTAATACAGGAGGAGAAGACAGAAATAAAAAAAATAAATAAAAAAAAAATAAAATAAATAAAAAAGAGAGAAAAAAAAAAATAAGAAAATAATATAAAAAAAAAAAAAAAAAAAGAAAAAAAAAAAAAAAAAAAAAAAAAAAAAAAAAAAAAAAAAAAAAAAAAAAAAAAAAAAGAAAAAAAAAAAAAAAAAAAAAATATAAAAAAAAAAAATAAAAAAGTAAAAAAAAAGAAAAATATAATATATATAAAAAAAAAATAAAGTAACAGTAAATTAATAATAAGGTAATAATAAATAATCTATAAAAAACTTAGTTAGTATAAAAAAGAAATAATAATATAATTTTTTATAGATAGATTAGAGATAAAAAAGTAATAGACTTTTAATAATAATAAATAATTATAAAATAAGCTTTAAACAGTTGATCTCTTATTATTTTCTTGAATATAGTTTTAAAGTAATATATAAATACTAGTATAATTATTATATATAGTATAACAGAATACTTATGATTTATTTTAGTCAGTAATTATTAGGAACTGTTATATAACTGGCCACAACTCCCGGCAACTTCCACCAGCAGCCTACTATGCACTTGCGAGGTATATATTAGGAGCTGGACTGTGATGATAGAAGATGGCCGTTAACTCAGTGAATCACGATCTACTGCAATCATCAAAATGACTACACCTCTTATCTTCGTGACCGGTGCAACCGGCTTCATCGGTTCGCAGGTCGTCGCTACTACACTCAAAGCCGGCTACCGCGTACGTCTGAGTATCCGCAGAGCAGAGCAGGAGGCCACATTGAGAGAGCTCCATCCTGGATATGGCGACAAAATCGAAACATGCATTGTTCCCGACATCTCTCAGCGGGAATCGTTCAAGAATGCTTTTAAAGGTGTAGATTATGTTTTCCACCTTGCCTCTCCGATCCCCGGCGGAGGAAACGACTTCAAGCAGGACTACGTTGAGCCGGCCGTCAGAGGCACCGAGGCCATTCTATATGCTGCTTTGGAGTTTACTCAAATCAAGAAAGTTATCGTCATGTCTTCTGTGCTTTCGCTGGCTCCTGTGACTGCTTTGCTTACCAAGGATATCTCGATAAAGGGTGAGTACCATAAAAGATACCCAACTTGAATGATAACTAACGCATAGCAGACAACACTGGGGAAATTATCCCCGTCGACATGAACATGTCTTTCCCGGAAGATTCTCAAGGCCACGCACTCAAGTACGCTGCTTCGAAGATCCTTGCGCACCAAGCGACACGGTCATTTTTGAAGAACAATAGTCCTCATTATAACCTGATTACACTCCACCCGACATACGTCCTGGGACCTAGTATGGTTCAGAAGATCCCGGGCGAGCTTAGTGGCATGAACGCGCTCTTCTGGTTGTCAATTACCTCAGGCCAAACTCAAATTGCCAATGCTTGGGTGCATGTTCACGATGTCGCGGATGCACACATCAAAGTGCTGGAGAAAGATGTCCAGAGTGGAACAGAGTTTATTTTATCCAGACCGTCTGTGTCCTGGGAGCATGCGGCGAAATTTGTTAAAGAAAAGTATCCAGATGTGGAGTGTAAGCTGGAACCGCCTTTCGAGGGGGATTGGGCGCTGGATACCACTGCTGCTGATCGCATACTGGGTATGAAGTGGAGGTCGGAGGAACAAATCATTAAAGATGTTATTGAGCAGCAGTTGGAGTTGAGGGAGAACGCTCGTAATTAGGCAAATGGCGTGGAAATCTTCTTTTCATGATGTTGTGTGGGTGTTCCTTTGGAAACTGAGGATGAACATGAGGGTAAGGTAAGTTTCAAGGCTGATAGCAATGCTGTAACTAATTCTGTGATTAATATGGATTCTTCTGGACCTGAGAAATATCATCAGACTATCACAAGTTGCTTGACAAAGACTGTCAAGGTAGATAGAAGAATGCCGGATTCATGCCACGTCAGCACACATGAGGGGCTGCTCCCCCAACGAGCTGAGCACTAGTACAGTTCAAAGCTACCTGAGTTAGAGCTGTAGTACCGCTAGCTTCATATTTGCTTTTTTCCAGCCCACAGTGCACGATCGTCCTAATAATAACCACCGACCTCGATTTTAACTTCCTCACATTTCTGTCGCCGTGACCATATAGACTCTCAAGAGCACAAAGAATTACCCACTTCTACTACTGGGGGTTCTACAAAATGAGCTTCCAATACCACAAACTGGATCCAAACCAACGACAAATCCGACTGCTCTCTATTCATCCCTCAAGAAACAAAAGGAATCCGATCCAGTGTTCCCTCCATGCCGTGTCACTCAATGATTCTCCCAAGTTCGAAGCCCTTTCATATGTTTGGGGAACGCAAGATGCCACCGAGCAGATAGTTCTCGATGGTAAGGAGTTCTATGTAAAGCCCAACGTCGCCAACGCTCTTTACGAACTTCGACGTACATTCAGGCGTCGGGATATATGGGTCGATGCTATTTGCATCAACCAGTGCGACATTGACGAAAAGAATACCCAAGTACCCTTGATGGCCACGATTTACACCTCAGCGGCTCGCGTAGTCGCCATGCTGGGAGATGCCACCCCGGAGATAGAGCTGGCGGTAGCATGGACAGAAAGATACATAGAGAAGAGATTGACCAAACGGGCCTTACACTGGTGGCGGCTCGATGTAGCGAGAGCCTTTTCTGATAAGGCTAGAGTAAACAGGGTCCATGCGGAATGCGATACCTTACAAGGCATGATCCAGATCATGACTAGGCCTTACTGGTTTCGAATGTGGACATACCAAGAATATCTGCTGCCCATGAATACGCCACTTGCTGTCTGCGGAAGTCTGACGTTCAAAGTGTCGACAATGCTAGCAGATCCTGCCAAAGACTCGATAATGAAGCGCATGGACCCCAGAATATCGTGTGATGATTACATACCGTCAGACGAGGTGACAAGTTTGAAGTGGGTGTGGGATGCGGCCAGCGAAGCATTCAGCGAAATCTGCACCTACGAAGAAGTCTCCTCCCTTAGACAAAATAGGGGGTTCGAAAAGAAGGAAACCCCGGGGCATCATTTCAGGAAAACATATCATCGGAAATGTCAGAATCCAAAGGACAGAATTTACGCCCTTTATGGTGTCATCCAGGACCTCCAGAAGGCTTTCCCTCCAGATTATAATAAAACATATGAGCAAATTGCGCTGGAAACGACGATTTGGATGATCAGTCAGGAGGACTGCCTGCTTTTCACATTAGTTCCTTTTGCTGCACACAATGCATGGAATACTCAACTCCCTTCCTGGGTGCCTGATTATCGCCAAGGCCCCGCACAATTCATAACGTCTTACCGGAAAGTCCCTCTAATAGATGCAGTGCAAGAGCTTCGCGGGTATACAAAACTTGGGACATCTCTTAATGGGTCAGACCATATGGCAGTCAAAGTATCTGACAATAGTTCAATTTTACACCTCCGTGCTCAGCGATTCGGTAAATGCAGGGCCGTGCTGCAATTTTCAACGGATCCACGCACGGTTGCAAGTCAGCTTATTTGGGTCTTTAAGAATCTAAAGCAGTGGTGGAGCCATCTCTGTGATAGACTTCTCATGCAAGACCACCTTATCAGCACATGGCTCGCTTTTCAAGTTACTTCGCAACACCAAGACGTCGATACGATACGGTCTTTTCTATGGAAAATAGCGAAGTTGGGTCCATCGGTTACCGAGGGGGAGGTGTGGGAGAGGGAAGGTGCCACGAAGTCTTATATTGAACATGTCCAAAATCTTGGAGGTCACAGGCTCTTTTTGGCGTATAATTCCAATCTCTACTTATTTGGAATCACCCCAGGGGCAGTGGAAGATGAGGACATTTTCACTATTCCACTCCAGTTGAACCGCCCACTCATACTTTGCCCTGATGACACTGTGGTCAGCAAGGGCGATGAATTGTACTATAAAGTAGTTGGCTAGGCCCTCGCGGGCCGTTCACTCCGAGAGTCCGTCTCTGCTGCGCTTGAACATAAGTCTGTAGAGGAGTTTCTTGTGATTTGAGTAGAGAGGTTAAGTCTTGTATTCCAGTTTTGAACCTTTTCCCTAGCTTGTTGACCCTGCCTTAATTACTGCTGAAGTCTGACTTAATAAGAGTTGCACCTTTCATACTAGACCTCTTCCTATGGGAACGTTTAAGGACCATATAAGGGGGGAAAGGATTGGATCACGAGAAAAGAAAAAGCTTTTGAGTCTCAAGTGAGTTTTCAATTCCTAAGCGATGGCATAGTACTCGTGAGAAGTCTACACCTCCTTTAAACACACGTCCACGCCAATCAAGCGATCCTATTATGCATGGTTCAGGGCATGGCACAAGCTGGTGTATCGGTATAATCTAAATGGCTCCACTGAAATACTAAACAAGGGAGTTACCAAAGAATAAGCCAACGACCCTGCCATATCTATGAAATGTATTAGCGCATGCAAGGAATAACTGAATTACCTTTGCATAGATTAAACTCATTGCAAACTACTATCGACTAAACCATCATTATGCATGAGCCAGGCTTGATGAAGACCCACTCCGGAGAGTTCGGAAAGGCAAACAAGCCAAAGAAAGCAAAACAAGCCTCGGCTGCCGGCGGATACCCGCACCGCAATGACTTCATGGCCAAGCAGCAATTAATAATGAAGATTCTTCGGGCTAATGTTAAACATACAAAAGTCTCCGACCCATCCTTAAAATATAGGTATACGCGATGAACAACCTGAAAGTCCCCGAACTCTGATATAGTATTTATACCCCCATCTCCCCCAAACCACAACTACCGTAATTCCCGCACATAACCCTCGAATCCCTTGAATAATTGCACCCCGCATCATGGCCGAATTAACCTCACCCATCCGCATCGGTGACCTCGAGCTACACCACCGAGTAGTAATGGCACCGCTAACCCGCAATCGCGCCGACGCCCAACATGTCCCGCTCCCCATTTCCCGCGACTACTATGCGCAGCGTGCCTCCGTCCCGGGCACACTAATCATCACCGAGGGCACATTCATCTCCGCCCGCGCCGGCGGCATGGGCCATGTCCCCGGGATCTGGAGCGAAGCTCAAATCGCTCAATGGAAGACCATCACTTCGGCCGTCCACATCCAAGGAAGCTTCATCTTCTGCCAGCTCTGGGCGCTAGGCAGGGCCGCCAAACCAGACGTCCTCCAGAAAGAAGGCGGATACCGCGTAGTCTCAAGCGGAGACATCCCCATGAGCGAATCCAGTCCCACACCAACCCCATTAACAGAGGAAGAAATATCAGACTACATCGCCGACTACGTGCGCGCAGCGCAGAACGCCATCGCCGCTGGGTTCGACGGCGTCGAGATCCACGGTGCGAACGGCTACCTTCCTGACCAGTTCACACAATCCGTGAGCAACAACCGCACCGATCAATGGGGCGGTAGCGTCGAGAACCGCTCCAGGTTCGGTCTGGCTATCGCGAAAGCCGTTGCGGATGCCATTGGGCCACAGAGGACCGGATATCGCATTAGCCCTTGGAGTACCTTCCAGAGCATGCGGATGTCTGATCCCCGACCGCAATTTACGCATCTTGTGCGTGGCCTGGCGCAGTTGAACTTGGCTTATTTGCATGTGGTGAGACCACGGATTTCAGGGTCAACGACGGTGGAGCATGAGTCTGAAGAGGAGGACGAGTCGTTCCTCTATGAGGCGTTTGGGGACACGGGGGCTATTATCCTCGCGGGCGGGTTTACGGCCCAGACGGCTACTGAGGCCCTCCGGGCGCATCCCGGGTATCGTGTCGCCATTGCCTTTGGGAGACATTTCTTGGCGAACCCGGACTTGCCATTCAGATTGAAAGAGGGATTACCGCTCAATCAGTATGACCGGCCGACGTTTTATACGCCCATGTCACCGAAGGGGTATGTTGATTATCCGTTTAGTGAAGGTTTTAGTCCTTCTCAGGGGAAGTTGTAGCGAGGCTGCAAACGAAGGTGAATAGATGTATCCTCTCGAATTTTCAGCATTGTCAGCATGTTCTCTGCACTATACACCTCATTATAACTTTCTCCGCAATACTTTCCGTCAAGCCATAATATAGTCCGGAAGGTGCCAAAAAGTACCCTAAATGTCCAGAAATCGGTGTAGAACAATACTATTGCGGACTTAAGGGAGGTGTGAAATGATCTTATGGGCACAAGCCCAGGAACCGACGGCTGTATGATGTCTAATCGCGGTACCATCAGAGACGGAACTGATTCTGGTACAATATCAGAGGCGATTTGAAAGGAGACAGCCACCATAACTAGAAGATCCTGTCGGTCGGTGTGCATTCGCGCATGAATGAATGACCGAATACATGAGTCAATGCTGCGTGCATGTCCTGATGCATGTGCGGGATTTCAATGTCGCACATACCCATTACCGACTCCTAAAAGAGCAATATATTAAGTTTGCAGGGATGGCCATAGTGACTGGATAAACCAGTCATCCGCATGGTGTTGGTGGAATGAGCGAAAGGGGGTTCAATGCGACAAAATGGATTATAATTTTACCTTTTCCCAAGCAAGAGACCCACTCTCTAACATACAATTATAGACTACCTCCCGCCATTGGGCAAGTATCTTAGCCTTGGCGGTTAGCGCAGCTTCTGAAATTGGGTGAGATGACTCCTTTAAGGCTGTGAGAGATTCTTGGCACCTTCAGTGAGTCATTGCGCTATCTAGTTCATAATGATCGGGGTGCAGATCAGGCTAGCTCGTCTGTTGGAACTGCTCCACAGTAATTCGAGGCTGTATGCAGGGGCCAAACCAGAAAGTTACTTAAGTAGAAATAAAATGAGTATTTTTGGGCCAGTGAAATATGTACTAAGTTCGTACATAATTTTATGATTTTTTTTTCTGTTTTCTTTCTGATACCTGACCGAATTTGGTCTATAATATCATGGCTAGGGATGTTCAAGCGAGACTGGCATACCTCCAATGGCAACCCAGCTACACCCATACACGCCCTTATAAAATTGGTGTATTTGCTGGACGAAGAAAGCGCAACATCGATCGCGAAAAGACGACTAATTTAGTCTTTCATGAGGCTGATCATCCCGAGATTATTCGAGATATTAGAGGACGGACTGAAACTCCTCTGTTCGATCTTGATACCAACGGTTTCGTCTACAAGAGATGCCTCGCACCGACTCTTACAAAGTCTTATGAGTACTCAGATCCTCAGAAGGTCAACGATATCTTCTTGCCAGAATGCGAAGCCATTCTGAAGGAACACGTTAACGGGGCTGCTGAAGTTATGATTTTTGATTGGAAAGTGCGCTGTAACACAATCATCTTATGTGCCAACCACTAAGCTCCTACTTTCGACAGATCAGAAAGAAAAAGAGCGCAAAGGAGAAAAGGACGCGAAACCCGAATTTGCAGGGGTTTGCGCGACAGGTTCATATAGGTAAGCTACAGTACATCAGGCGGTGAGAGTCAGAAAAATGTATGTGCTGACATGATAAGACACACTTCTGACTCGAGATGAGATTGGGACTACTTTAATGGAGCGTATACGCAATCATCTTCCGGAAGAATCTCAACACCTTCTTTCTGGGCGAGTCCAGCTGATCATGTGAGTTGCTAGGTTATCCTCCTCTCTTGCCAGACCCATCCAGGCGGTTAGATTAGTGATTGCAAGTGTAACTGACATATAATCAGACTCTGGCGACCAATAAGTGGGCCGATCGAGGATAACCCCATTGCAGTATGTGATGGACGAACCTTGGACACATCCAAGTTGATTGAGTCCGATATGATACGCGGGAACTATACCGGCACTATGCTCTATCCACAATATGAGCCAAGCGATGCACATAAATGGTATTATATGAGTGGCCAGGATGTGGAAGATGTGCTTCTGTTCAAAGGGTTTGACACAAAGGAAGATAGTGTGAAATGTGAGTGGTCAATTACCCTGCTCGGCTGTCTTTCAACAGTCCATATTACTGTCAAGCCGGTGGGTTTGGAAAGGCGTCGGGTGTACATTGACTAACGGAACTTGCTGCAGATACTCCTCATACTTCATTCAGTCCTCTGAATACAGTGGAAAGCCCGTGTTCTAGGGTTAGCGTTGAGGTGAGGGCATTGGTGTTTTCGCGCTACCAGACAAGATCCTAACATGAGGGACAAAGGAAGAAGTGTAGGGTAGAACATAGAACACAGATAAGCGAGCATACGAAGCGAGACAATCGAGCATTCCGATGTTCAAAACTATACTATATGATCTCAAACGTCGCTCGGCATCATACTCGCTTTGTATAACTATTACAGCTCATTTATCAGGATCCTGGGGGTTTAGAACCAGCTTTTTCGGGCTGCGCCCTTCCAAAACGTCGGTACAAGCCTCCTGGATGCTGTTCAACCCACCAGCTCGCTTTTCCAAAGGTGTGGGGGTCACATTTCCGCCCAGTGCCCCGGGAAGATACTCACGATACCACCATTCCGTAAAATCACCATATTTCTCCTTCTGGGTAGTCATGCTGAAGAAGTCGTAAATTAAATCGACATTTTGGGCCAGGTTTATCTCTTTACCCTGCGCACGGACAGATGCAAATCTCCCACCGTTTGGTTGCAGCATGTCACTTATAGCATTTGCACTTTTTGCATCACCCGAAGCCGTGAAGATATAGTCAAAGGGCCCGAGACTCTTTAGTTTTGATACGATCTCATCATCCTTGTAGTCGAGAACAGTGGAGGCTCCAAGGCCACGAACATAATCGAACTTTCGCGGGGATGCCGTTGCTATGACTTCGCAACCGACCTAGAAAGCCATGTTAGCTTCCCACCGAATAATTCCATCGAGCTATGTCATGCTCACACTGGCCGCATATTGAACAGCGTAGCCCCCCACAGATCCACTACCACTCCATATAAGTGCTTTCCCCTTGCTATTTGTTCCAGGCTTCCCCATACCCAGGTGCAAGTGCAACGCAGAAACAGCTGTTAAAAGTGCAAAAGGTATTGCAGCGGCATCCTCAAAAGTCGTGCTTGCTGGTATCTTCGCGGTCGTGGCTTCTCTAGTCACCACGTATTTCTGCCAGCCCCCGTACTTCGTTTCTTTTAGCTGGTAAGTAGGCGTATCGGACACGACGCGGTCGCCTTTTTTGAATTTAGTGACTGATGATCCGACTTCATGGACATTTCCCGCAACTCCATTGCCCAAGATGAATGGGTAGGGCACATCAACGTATGCTTGGGCCCGGATATTGGCATCGAGGGGTTGTATGGCAACAGCATGGTTCTATCACACTTTTCAGTTACACGACTTCTCCAGTTTGTTTTCAGGCAAAGTGTTGACGTACCTCGATCACAATCTCATCAAAGGATGGAACATTGTAGGCCGCGGTGAATCGCTTTAGATCACTTTTTGGCTTCAAAATCCAGGCGGCTTCGTTCAGTGGCGACATGGTGCCTTGATGATGGCAATTCGCAAGGTATAAGTTAGGCGTGGCGACAGAAACTGTCAATGTTCTCAGTATTTATTTTATCTATTTAGCTTACTACTTATAATGTTGCTCTGAGTAGCAAAGGTGCAAAATGACCTCAGAGGTCTGAGGGGAAAGCAAAGCTCCGCAGGAGCTTAATGGAGCCCAAGCTTGCAGATGACCAATGATGAGAGACATAAGCATTATTAATTTTTACGAGATCGACAATTAACCTTTTCAGTATTCGGGAATAAACTCAAAATTATATTTGTGGGCTTTCTCTTCACCTGGGATTGCGCGAAACTTTGTTCTAGAACAAATGTGCCAGAAGCATACATTTTTGAGTTTGCTTGGAAGGAGTGTTGTGGTCATTTAGACATCATCAACCAATCTTTTGCTCTCGTATTTCGCACCGACACTTCCGAGACCGGAACTGGCCGATATGTGTATATCTTCGGAAATTTTTGACAAAAGGCAATCGAATCGTCAGGCCCTTTATTATATTGTGTTATAGTGTACATGGTGTTCCTGGGCCACAGCACATGCATAAGACAGGGTTGAAAAATGCGAAGCTCTGGACATTAGATTTAATGACGGGTAAGTTTCGCCACAAGTTACCCGTGGGTCTACTCTACATTGACAACATCCCTTTTCAAAGCTTTAAAAAAAGGAAGTGCCACTGAGCATTCGATGAGGTGGTGCAACTGTTCAGAATTCAGAAGCAACACCTAGCATGGAGCGGACTGCGGCAGACAACAGAGAGTTTGTTCTCTGTTTCGATGGAACTGGATATAAATTCCGCGGAGACGAATCAGACAGTAATGTCCTCAAGATTTACAGAGTGAGTAGTTAAATCATGAGCCACTTTTGTCAGGCTACACTCACATTAATCGAAGATGCTGAACCGCCATGACCCTCGTCAATGGCATTTTTATCAGCCGGGGTTTGGGACGCATACCACCTCGATCTGGCAAGCCAGTAAAGCCAGCACTAATCGCCTGAAGAGATGGTTTACGAATATGAAGGACTCCGCGGCAGGCACGACATTTGAAGAACATGTCATTGACGGTTATAGATTTCTCATGCGCTTTTACAGCCCCGGAGATGCTATATACATATTTGGTTTTAGCCGTGGAGCGTATGTTGCTCGCATGCTTGCGGAAATGATAGACCACGTTGGCCTGCTAGAGCCAGGAAATGAAGGGAAAGTGCGCTACGTCTGGACGACCTTCTCGAAATGGGCAAAATGTACCAACAGCGTCGATACTGGCCAGACCGAAAAAGATGAGTTATATAAGTACATGAAAGCCTTACGAGAGACTTTCTGTCGTCCGGTATCGCAGATTCGCTTTCTCGGATTATTTGACACCGTCAACAGCATTCCACGGTTTGAGGTGAATCGCAATAAATTCCTGTTTCCGTTTACGGCGAAAACCTCGGCTAGGGTAATTCGGCATGCCGTTTCTATCGATGAGCATCGTGCCAAGTTTCGACAGGATCTGATTTCAGATTGCAATCCTAACAGGCCGTCGACCCGGCGCAAGAAGCAGGACCAGCCAGAGCAACAGGGGCGTTGCACAGGCGAGGCGTTCTATCGACCAGCCCCCGCTAATGCGCTCTCCGAAGCTAAGGATGGTCTCCGTGACGAAAGCCAGAACACGTGTCAGGGTCAGGACATCGAGGAGGTGTGGTTCGCCGGATGTCATTCGGATATTGGCGGCGGATTAAGAATGGATGACGATGAAGCCATAGCACTGAGCCATGTGCCATTAGTGTGGATGGTACAGGAGGCGCAGCGTGCGGGGCTTCAATTCGATCGCGAAAAGATGAAGCTCTTTCATTGCCTCGATGACCCAGCTGGCTATAGAAATCTTCCGGGCCATCCGGAGTCAAGCACCGGGGTTCAAATAAATGGAGATCATGCAGGTGAGAAAGGGAACGAATTCGACTTCAAATCCGCACTCCGAAGGGCAACTACAACCGGACATGTACACGACTTCCTACAGTATGGCCAAGGTGTCTCGTGGCCCACCGCTTTAACGTGGAAAGTTGTCGAGTATCTTCCGTTTCGGAGATTGGCATTGCAACCCGATGGATCTTGGAAACCTGTTCGGTGGCCTCTTCCTCTTGGGGAGAAACGTGACCTTCCAAAGGGAGCTAAAGTTCATGGCTCAGTCATTCGCCGCATGAAGGCCAATCAAGACTACAGGCCGGAAAATCTACTCAGAGACGGAAAAGGGAAGAATAAGCGACCTTTGGAGAGTGGAATCGGCGCGTGGGAGGTGCATGCCTATGAGGGCTGTCCAGTGCGAGAGACATACCGCCGAAAGTCGAGCGAAACTGTCTAGACTGGTTTCGCTTTCTATATTTCATATCTTGCCATCGACGAATAAGGCATGAGTCATGAGCTCTGCTATAGCGGCAGCGAGCCGATTGCAGGACGAGACGGACGAGGAAACAGCACAAGAATGGAAGAAGGGGACCGGGCCCTAACACGCAGACCGTGCTTCAGATCGAGGCCGAGACTGGGTGGCTCGCTTTTCTGAATCCACTGACATGGGGACGGATGACTGACACACATCTCCCCACAAAGACCGGGCCTACACCGTCACATTCCACCTGCCCAAGCAAGTAGTTGAATACTCTTTCCCCATCAAGTGTGCCTTCTTGAGCCGGCATCTGTTCAAATGGTCCGCAAGTAGCAGATAAGTCCTTCAGTGTCTCGTTAATATCCGGATCATTTATGACGCGGTGTGTGGTTACTTGTTATGGTCAGTTGGCGCAACTAAACAGGCGAAACCCGTGTAGTGTGGAGGAAACAGATGATGTCAAGATATGAGCAAATGGATTGGATCTATCTGGATTTCAAGAGGTTTGGTTGAATGGCTGGAAGAGGTGGTGAAAGACCACGCAGGAAGAAGAGGCGAAGGATCAGCTGACGCTGCCTTGCTGGGTGAATGTCTCAATATCCCGAGTATGGGACTCCCCTTCAGAGCTCATGTCTAAAATGACAAAACTAACGTTAATAAGGGATTCCATGTCTTTACATTACATGATCGACAATACAAACTATCCAACCGACCCGACCAACTCCGTCTTCGGAAACGGAACATATAATTCGGAACATCGCGTACAATTCTCTCCGCGATCTGCTTTATTTTTGCGTCTTCTACAAATCACAAGGAACTTTTTGGTCTGTAAACTGTCTACTGAATGACATGATAGCATAGAAAAAAAATAAAAAACATACAACAGAAGGGATTCGCTGGTGGTCACCCACCCAACTACTAACCTCCCGGCGTGTGGCTTAAGTACGGCTGAGCGGACGGGAAGCCCTGTTTTCCACACCCTGTGGTCGTATGTGCTTGGTTATTCACGGAGTATACCTATGTAGTGCTCGTAGCCAATCAATAATTTGCTTTGGGTGGTTAAAGACTTCCGATCTCCTCCAGATGATGGATGTGAAGCGGATACATGTCATGGTATAGAGGTTCGGAAAAGTGACGAATACTATGGACGAGAATAAGATAAAGATCAAAATTAAAATACGAGCAGTCGAATCGAGCGCCATCTAGAGCAGTGGGTTTGGATTCTCTGTCCCAAAACATTGTGCTTGACTTCGCTTAGATCTGCATCTCGAATATGAACGTTTTCGGTGCCCTCAGAGAACAGAGCATGGCGTGTGTATTGCCGATACTCCAGGAGAATTTTCAGCTTGGGTTCTCAAGTAACGATAGTACCACGACTTCAAGTTACTGAAGAGCATTTTGCAGTTTTACATGGGTGAAATTCCTGAATGATGTGATGATGTGACCTTTGATATATAATCTATGGCACTTGCGAGAATAGCCACAATCCAAGCATACCCAGCACCGGCCAAGAATACAGTGTGTTATAATTCATCCATTAGAATAGTGGGGTATGGCAGTACTATACTGTCATAGGATCACCCTGCTCCATCACTTTCCAGCAGCGACGTATTGGGATCCGTAGATTCACCACGGTCATTGGCTGCCTAAGAAATGTCTGGTGATCGGCAATACAACAACCACTATAGTCGGGTGAATGACCTCAGCTTAAGCCGCTCGATGTGTTAATTAAACCTATCATGTTGCTTTTTCCTAAGATAGTGAATTTACTATGATGGGCATGGAAGCATCATGATGACATGATCATGACCCAAAAATTACCCCCAAATTTGAGACTCGAACACTAACATCCTTCCTCGCTACTACTTCATCAATCTACCAGATAATAATCAAACTGCACTCATGGAGAACATATCTCTACTCAGCGGCAAAGGCCGCGAAAGATCAGTCTCTCCTCGGCGAAAGCAACTTGCTGGACTCTTTGACAACCTGTCCATCCCCCCCGTTGCGAGCACAACAACATCTGCCAGTATGCGAAGCGCCATCAGCAGTTCTTTTACTACTCGTGGCTGGCCTCCTTCTATAACAAATGCCTCACCTGTAAATGAAAGCCGTCTATTCTACACAATATCCATGGACTCATCTGCCCGGGCGTACATTCCCCTCGACGACGATTCCCCGAGAGATCTGTTCAAGAAAGCCACAGAATTCTATAAAGTTATCCAAGAAAAGCTGGAAGAAAAGGGCAGCGCTGGTACTGCACTCATCAGTGATACTCTGACACGATATTTGGGTACCGTGATCTTCGGCAGCAACTACATTGAACGTGCTGGCCTCAACCTGGAAGAGACCAACAAAATCTGCGAACGTATCTTTCGAGGAGAATTCGTGGATCCAGAAAAAATACCTGAAAGGTAAGAATTTCTAAAGATAGATACCCGTTGTGACAACAGCTAATCAAGATGTGCGCTTCTTCAGAGAAACAGATTACGAGAAGAAACTGATCGAGGCGATCCACTCTAAGACCCCAGCATCTCATATCATCCGAAGCCGGCGAGAGGTAGTTCAACATGCGCTGGCACTGAACTTTTTGATAGATGTAATGGTTGTCAAGGACAAACCGCTTTCCGAGAACCTGATTCTCCATACCCACCGGATTCTGACGGAGTGTATCGACACGGCTGGGGGCATCCCTTGGACAGAATACTCGGGCAGGTATAGAAAGGTACATGTTCATGCAGGGAATACGAATTTTGTTTCGCCTAGATATGTGCCCGCGAAGATGAAAGAGCTGGTTACCGAGTTCGAGAGAGATATTCATAAGATTGAATCTACCCATATCCTTGATCCATTCACCTTGGCTGCCAAGTACTGCAACGACTTTGTGATGATTCATCCTTTTGCAGACGGTAATGGAAGAATGTGTCGATTGATCATGAACGCAATACTGTTAAAGTACGCCGGGATCGTGGTCTGCCTGGGCGAGCACGATGAAAGCCGCCGGCAATACATCGACATTCAAAAGCGAGCTGGAGAGCGCATGGAAGGCTCGGGAGAGCTTGCTGCATTGATTTTGAAAAAGTCAGTTGCTAGATATCGAACTATTAAACAGAAAATCAGAGGAAAGAAGCAGGGCTGATGGTTTCCTCATACTCTTTGCTTCTTTCGGACTTTTGCTTTGCTTGGCACATTATGCAGTTTATTATCCGCGGTTAGGACTACTGGGGGACATTGAGTGGGGATTGATAGCTTGCTTCCGCAGCCAGTAACTGGATTGTACTTATGAAGAACCTACCTAGCTCAAGCCGGCTATCTACCCCTGTTTAATTCCCAACGTGTGCTCGCGGAGAATTCAAGGCAATATCCGCCAGCATTCATTTTCTCTGACTTACTGTAAGTGCCGTGATTGTGAAATTATTTGGTATGTGAAAACATTCACTGTAGCCAGACACTTCACCAGATCCTTCTACGTGGCCATGTCTGCAGCTTTCACTTTAATAATCTTCCTCCTTTCGAGGGCTTATTTAAGGACCTGGGGCGCCAACAATCCGACTATAAGTCTCAATATTCTGACAGTGGTATCCATCGCCACTCAATATGGGAGGAACTAACTACGCAAATGCAGTCATGAGAATATGACCATCTTTTACAGGTGAGGAATACGCTCATGTCGCGATGTTTTGTCAAGAACATTCTAATCTTTGACCAAAACTTGGTACAGAAGATCGAAGATACTATATAAAGCTGAGTCTAAAACAGAGGCAAATCATCTAAGCCTATCGCAGTCAAACTTTTCTTTTCTCTGCAGCTCATAATGATACCGTTAAAGCTACACCGAGACCCTAGCACCTCGAATATCGAAGATTCACCTTCCACCACGGCACGCACAGGCTTTCCGAATCACAATACAACCTTCAAAAAATATCGTGTAATGGGACCTGTTATCTGAAGTTTGCGCATCTTATCCATACCACTGCCTATTTTCTGCCTTGGCTGGGGAAGCGGGCCAAATGTTCGAACTATATATACATTCTAAGCCTTTCCACAAAATGCTGTCCATCGTGTGATTTTACAAGGATCTTCAGAACGGACGAAGATTATGGTGATCTCTTTCCTTACGAAATTTAACATCATAACAACGCGGGTCTGAAATTCACAATATATAAGACCAGTGGATGGCTGAGAGCGACATTAACCTGCTGTCTTTGTTACTGTCCGTGAGCCTTTCAACGACAAAGGCGGATTTGGTGACTTCAGTCTCGGCGCTACCAATGATGGTGTTCTCGTCATATTATATAGAAGGTCTCAGGCCTTGTCCACGTACTAGGTCTGCTTGAAACCAAGTTTTTCGGAATCTTATTCTCTATTATCTTTGGAAGCGTACGACAACCCTCTGAGATTTACCATTATTATGTCTCGTAAGCAATCATGCCTGCCACGCGTTTATTGGCAACACTAACAAATCCCATTGTCTACAGGTGTACAAAATGTCTGCAGCTGCGGTAGAAGCACACAGGGATGGGGGAGTAGAACGTCGGACGATTATCGGGTCAAGGAAGAAGACAAAGTCCTGACTACAGGGAAGCCTTTGGCCGAGGAAGCAATTTCTCGTAGTGAGGCCTCGATCTCTTTGATCGATACCCGCGAAGGTATATGCGAGGTTGTCGAAGCTTTTGATGTATACTCCAGTTACTCCCGCCTCTATATACATTGACCTAGAAGGTATGAACCTCGGTCGAGAGGGCCGGATCTCTATTATTCGGATATTCTTATACCCACATAATCATGTCTACTTATTAGACATTCGTACTCTCGGGGCCACAGCGTTTAATCATGCAACAAATACGGGCACCACTCTTCGATCCATCCTGGAATCATTTATGATTTCCAAAGTCTTCTTCGATGTCCAGAACGACTCTGCAACCATGTTCCATCAGTATCATGTGGAATTAGCAGGCGTCCATGACCTTCAGGTTATGGAGGTGGGCACCAGGGCACATCCCGGGAAGTACCTGGCCGGGTCTGGGAAAGTGCATCTCACGGGATGTGCCCATGACTCAAGCCGAGAAGGCTAGCTGGTCAGCCACGAAAGAGATAGGGAAGACACTCTTCTCACCGCAGCATGGAGGCTCATTCGAGGTGTTTGAACTTCGGCCATTGCCAGAGGCGATAGTTCAATACTGTGTACAGAATGTACTCCTTTTGCCTGAATTGTGGCACATATACAACCAAGCACTTACCCTGGCCTCGAGAGAGAAGGTAGAAGCTGAAGTGAAGAATAGAATTAGACATAGCCAATCACCGCGGTTCATTGGGAAGGGGATCCATATGGTCTTAGCTCCCCAACTCTGAGAGACTGCGCCGGAGTGTCCGAGTTCCTGGCTCTGACTGCATAATCAACACATAGTGATTCACGAACCGATGATGGCCTTCTACATTATCAGGAGCAGTAACTGGAGTTTATGTTGGTCTAACTATAGCTGGGGGTGGAATATTTACGTCATTTGAACATAATTTCAAGCTGCCAGACTCGTTGTCGCAAGCCTCTTGTGACGTGTCAGACCCAGAATACTCCGTAACTAGAGCTGTATGGGAGTGTAAGTAATCGTTCGTGGAAAAGCCTATATAATCTCCGGCCATACCAGTCCGTTCCTGAGCTGTAATCGATCGGCGGCCTTCCAGATGTTGGCCCTCCACGGCTATGTACGCTATCCGCTCCAGCTACAATATGACCTTTGTAGGTCTTCCCATTTGCCGTAGTGACAGTAGTCCAGTAGTCGAAGCTCTCTGAAAATATGGCTTTCGCCGAAAGCCGGGATACCCTTTGTAGAGGGCTTGCGGGACATTTTGTCGATCGATGAATGTAATAGAATACTTGAACTTTTGTATTTCCTAATAAGCAGCTATATATTGTGTCTTGTAACAAGTGATATATATTAATTTTCTATAATCATCTTGGAATATAAGCTTTCCATTTAAAATACTCCAAGATAGATAATAATTAATATTATTAAAGACTTAATATAGTTCTTTATCTTTTTCTAAATCCTGAATTAATATAAAACTTGAGCTCTGTTAAATATAATATACATACATAATACATTTCTTTATATATAATATTAGATTAAAATTCTTCTCCAGAACAATATATAAATTATTTATATAATAAAATAATAAGTAAGAAGAAGGCCGGAGAATAATTTTTAATAATAATTAAGATTTATTTAATAGATAAATAAACAGCTAAAGAGAATAGCACAAAAATATAGATAATAATAATTATTTTATAAATTTAATAATTATATTTATAATAAATATAACAGCAGGCCAGTCTGCTATTATATATTATAAAAAAAATATAAATATTATCAGCTATTCTACTAGTTATCTAAATATAATAAAAGATTTAATAATATTTTTTTATATTTTTTTTTTAATTTATAGAATATACTAATAACAGAGATTATATAATAAATCTAAAAAATATATCTCTACTGACTATAAAATCAGAGAATTATCTAGTCAGGAAAATATTTCAAATTAATATTTTTAATATATCATAAGTCATGCCTACTATGCTAAGAGAACTAATAAACCTTGATATCCTACAAGTGATACGGAAATCGGCTTCGCGCTTGGTCTAGACCATGTGAGGTGTTTTACCAAAGAAGATACAACACCCCATGACTACTTCCCTGACAGAGTAACTGACACAGGCCACTGGTGCTGAGAAGCAATTGGCAGAATGCCGCACTCCATGTATATGCAACTGCAGGACCAATATATGCCGCAAAGGCAATGTGTCCCGTCAGGAAGCCAAGAGTGCACGCGACAAAGATCCATGGAAGGTTCCGTTGGACTAGACATCTGACCAAGGCAGCCCCTGTTCCCTTCTTAGCTTAACAAAGCTTGCTCTATAGATCATGATCATCTTGTAGAAGCCTTGTCCTGTAGCAATATCAAAGTTGGGGTGTTACATCACAGTGAGGATTTTCAGCGCGAGGCGGTGCTGTGAAGGAGTATAACGTCCATATTTGATAAGCGCGCATGTTAACTACTAGAACAGGGCGTGCTTATATCGGAAATGCCCGTTCAATTCAATTCTCAGGATCAGAATATATATAAAAAAGGCCTCTACTAGGTAGTCAGCCCATTCCAACATGTGGCAAACTCAAGAACAAGATCCTTCTCGCCCGATCAATAACATTAAGATTCTGCAAAATGTATTGGAGATTTAAGCTGCAAAAATGAATACAACTGCTGGGCTACTGGAAGTCCATGGCTGTGCTCCTGCGAGCTGGGATTATCAATTGCAAGGTGACCAAGCACAATTGGATTCGTCGCAGCACTTTCTTGGAGCTCAGTTCAAATGGAACCCCTTCTTTCAGCGGCGGCCGTCTAACGAAGGCTATGTCAATGTTGATATGTCTAATGCTCTGATGTATCCTGCCACGTCTAAATAGGATGCCTAATTGGCCCACTGTCGAGATGAAGCGCGGAATGCAAGGTGCCCAGGGACCAAATAAGTGAATGTTTAAAGACGCTGAGTACGCTCCTCTTACAGCTTAAAAACCTCCTAAACCATTCAAAGAAGACAGAACGTTTTTACCGTCTCCTGGAAACAGTGAGTGAAGATCTAGACACCGGCAAAAGAACTAAAAGAGCCAGAGATAGTCACATTTGCAACGCCGCCAGAGAAAAACGCATGCACCTAACCTGCGTGGGACTTTTTATTGAGCCTTCCTGCCTAAGAGCGCTCACAGTAATATGCCTTGTGCATCTTGTGGCCTCAAGTACACATTTACAAATTATCCAACCTCCAAATCCAGATCTACTTCGTCCGGTCGTTGCAGCCCTTGGCCCTGCCAACGCTCCATCGCTGCAGTGAAAAGCTTGACCTGATCCTTCTTTCCATACATAGGATGAGCTTTGCCACGCCTCCACCGACTTTCTCTTGTTTCCATCAACCAGGCCTCTTCATCGTGATTGGACCTAAAATCTCTTTCGAACACATAAGCACGTGTCTCACAGTTGTACCATCCAGTACCTGGGTGGCGATATGAGTCCTCCCAGTCGTCTGTAAGATAATGCAGAAATCCACCGTGTGTGACGAGAACAATTTCCGCATCGTCATCGCCCTTTGAAACCAGTTCCCGTAAAAGTCCGCGCAAAAACAGTCGAGTATCACGGGCTCGAGCTCTGATTGCATCGCTGCTCTGACTATAGCGGCTTCTAGCCTTCTTTTGGTTCCAGCCATCTTTCACCAAAGAAAGGTCCACAGGCCATTTCTCCTTTTCCACCACGCGTCGTAGGATGTCTGGGTCCGAGCCAATGTCGCACGGGTCAGTTGACGTTTCCTGAGCGTCAGGGAAGGCGATAATTCTTTGGGATTTGAGAGTCGACGTCAGAGCTGTCTGGAAAACCAGAGATGCAGTTTGAAGTGTTCGGCACATAGGTGAAGACATGATAAGTGAAATTTTCGACTGATCAAAGAAGGCGCCATTACGAAGCGATTCACATTGACTCTTCCCAGTTGGTGTCAAACGTGGGTCAGGAATGGTATAGCAACCGCCACCCACATTATGAAAGCCTTGCCCATGACGAACGCAATGGATGATTGGTGGCATTGTCTGTAATTCCAAGGTCAGTAGAGCAACAGTAGAGTTTGCAAGTCGACAATGCCAATCTTGACAGCTAGGAAAAAGCCCTACCGTGATGCTGGGGACGTACGCTTTTTAGGAACCAGAATCTTTCGCTAGCAGATTGTATAGATCCTCAGCTTAATGAATGTAAACTGCACTCATTGTCAAGGCTGAAGAGCAGCAAGCGTGATGTGTAGCTTAATGCCCAGGGGAAAAACTAACAAATATCAATTTTTTTATTTGCTCATAGTTAATTATTTTGTTAGTCAACTATACACCGTGCTTATAAAGCATACAGTCGCCTTGGAAATCCATCAAACAACTGAGCTCACAACATTCACTCATGGAGCATGAGTGAGCCAATCACAACTCTCCGTTTCCGATGCCTTTTTAAGTCTCCGGCTAGCTAGTGTCTTGGCAGCCTTATTTGGAAAGGTATAGTGGGGAGTTTTTCGAAAATTAAACGAATCAAAAGATCCTTTGTCCCCATACCGTTAAGCTTTTAAGTCTTCGGGTGGCTAGTGTCTTGGCAGCCTAATTTGGAAAATTATAGTGGAGAGTTTTTCAAGAATTGAACGAATCAGAACGGTCCTTCGGCCACACATTGTTACGGTTTGATCAATCTATACATTTGAATCAAGTTTCCGATACAAAAACTCTTTTCCATCCTTGTTTTCCTTTTTTGAAGCATGTCATCGAAGAGCTATTGATTTTCAAGCTCTTGGGAATTTCAATCGTTGCGACTGCCACTTATTGTCGGGCGGCTCTAAATCTCCATCAGGTCTTGGATTTTCTGGCGCTGAGGACTTCCGTGGCAGTCAATATCATCGGCATACCTGGTGCCTTGTTTACTTAGCTGGCGAGCGAATTTGGCACCCTTCAAGCTACGGAGACATTGAAAAATTTACAACATGGCTGTCGAGGATCTACGCCGAGCATTCAAAACGCCGTCGAAAAGCACCTCTCGGTTAAACGTACCGGAAATTCCTCAGGATGAATCACCATCTGCTCGGATTGAGCGTCTTGGACGTTCACGTCCATCGGCATTTCCCAATCTGTGGACTGAACTCTTCTGCCTGTTTGGCATAATTATGTCACAGTTCTTGACCGAGTTCTTCGTCTCAGGCTTCACGGTCATCTTGCCACCACTGGCCCGAGAGCTGAAGATTCCCCAGGCTTCGCAAGTATGGCCCGCGACTGCCTTTTCGCTTGTGATTTCGAGCACTTTGCTCATATTTGGTCGACTTGGTGATATGTGGGGAGGATACCCTCTCTTTTTCGCTGGTCTTGCGTGGCTTCTTATATGGAGTCTAATCGCAGGATTCAGTTCTAGCCCTGTCATGTTAGATATTTGTCGAGCACTTCAGGGCCTCGGAGCTGCTGCCTTTCTCCCAACGGGAGTCATGATTATAGGCTCACTCTACCGGCCCGGGCCTCGTAAAAACCTTGTCTTTGCAATCTATGGCACCGCGGGTGTTCTGGGCTTCTTTGGTGGCATTGCCATTGCAGGGCTCGTGGGTCAATTCTTACACTGGAGTTATTACTTCTGGATTGGCGCTGCACTTGCAGCGATAACGCTCACTACATCAATATGTGCTATGCCATACTCGACTTTGGCAAATGACTCCCGAAAGAAAGTGAAAATGGACTATCTCGGTGCGATTTGCATCGTTTGCGGACTCGTTCTTACGATTTTCGCGATCACTCAATCTGCACATGCTCCCTCGGGATGGAAAACGCCATATGTCCCGGCAACTTTCCTGTTAGGCATTATGTTCCTTGCCGGGACGTGGTATGTCGAACAGAACCTTGTCTCGGATCCACTTTTGCCCGCATCACTCTTCTCAGTGGAATCAATGACACCTTTACTCATTGTCCTCCTACTTCTCTACGGTACCTGGGGTATTTTCTCCGTCAATGGCTCACTCTACTATCAAACCGTCTTGTCAGCTTCGCCACTTCAGGTCGTCGTGTGGTACATACCCATTGGCGTCGTTGGACTTGTCGTAAGCGTCATTGAAGGGTACATCTTACATCTCGTCCCTGGCCATGTTCTTATGATAATCTCAGGCTTAGCCGCCGTTGGATCGCAACTCCTCCTCGCTCTCATTCCACCTAGTGGAGGAAGCTACTGGGCATGGATTTTTCCATCGTCCATTCTCAGCACTATTGGCATCGACCTGTCTACTATCGTGATGACAGTTTTCATTACGACAGTCGTCCCATCTTCGCAGCAGGGACTGGCAGGGGGTGTGTTAAATTCCGTTCTGCAGCTTGGCGTCGCCTTAGTCCTCGGGTTGACAGACATTGTTCAGTCGGCCGTGGTCAAGGATAGGGGAATAGAAATTAGCTATAAAGCAACATTCTGGTTCGGAGTCGGTGTCGCTGGTGCCAGCTTGATAATTCTGATGATCTGGGGCAGGATGCCCAAAGCTGTCAGCTCGCTGACAGCTGATGAAGAACAGGAACAGGCTTCTTCGTCCTGATTGTCAACCATTTGATTCCGGCGAGAGGTCAGGAAAGCCATACCTTGAGAAGGTTGCAGCAAACAGTGAGGCAAGGCAGTTTCGTGTTTTGTACATCATCACCTCGTTGAATTCGAGGAATGGTCGAAGCTTCCGCAGATTGTCCAGTAACGGTCTGTTTCAGATTCTAGATAGTTGAAGTAGTTTTTCGTATTAATCATGCTGTTCGTTTTCATTTATCATGACGTTGTATCGTGTCCCTTTTGCCTAAGGCACCGGTGCTGGGCCCGTTTATTTATTTGTCAGATCGGCTGTAGAAAGGAGTCGCATCAGTAGATTACATTTCCGGAAATTGTCTACTTTGAGGGAATCTCAAGCAAATTCGGGCGTGTGATTTCGATGCAGAAAGGGCGTTCTACCCAACATGAATATTGATGCGAGATGTGACCATGGTTTCATTCATATATGTAGGGAGTCCTGGTGATTGAAAGCGGTGGTCACTCGGGATTAAAGAGATCAAGAAGACCAAAGTACCAGATCATGATCCTGTCTACGGATTAGATGGCCCATTAGTGCGGCTTTGGAAGCAGGCACTACGACAGAACAGGCTGTGACTCAAGAGAGACTGTCATGATACGTCGGAGATTGACTGAAGACGGACGTATTCAATGTGAATAGGTCTTGCAAAGTACTCATTAAACTCCAAATCGCCTAAAGCCCGCCTCCAAATGGAGTGCAAGGACCATAAGAAAGTTCTTCCTTGAGAAAGTGCAGTATCAAACGTTCACATATCGTATGCTGGAGGCATCCTTCCAGAATCCTCGTACCCAGGTAACTCGCTTTCTGTCTCGAACATTTCCTCAGGTATCGGTGCGTCATATGCAATAAGACCTATGTGCAAAGGATATGTTGCCGCAAGACAATGTCGAACGGGTTTTCGGTCCACCAAGGTCTGGGTTCGCTGAACGAATGTGTCCTCGCCGATGACAATTTCAAGCCTCAGTCGATGGCGCACAGAAATGCCAATCTTTTCATGGGATATCTCATTCACAAAAGTGCTGTTCCTTGGTGATCTCTTAGTCTTGGGCTGCGGGCAGTGTAGTTCCATGTCGCTCGTGGCCTTTCGAATGAGTAATCGAAATGGTACTTGGGCTTGCTTGAAAGCATCTTTGTCTTCTTTCCAGGAAACAAGATCCTCAGGCATCCAATTGCCTCTTATGTTCCCTTTGCAGATTGTACCTATGTACCTCTTATCTGGATTGGCGCCAAGTGGTGATGAAGGGTGCTTGTGTGAAATTTCGACTGCTTCTGTCACTGACCATCTCACTTCACGGACCACAACTACCTTGATCTCAGAGGGACGACCCCTTCGTACCAGGGGTCCTTCAAGCAGAACGGTTCCGCTGAATGTGTCTTTTGACGTGCAATTGGGCAGGTACCCAGGCGATAGGAAGAGCCTGTTGCTGAATGGAATTTGTTGGCACCTTCTGAAATGTTCGAAAACAAGCGGAGGGCTGGGAACCATCGTACGGCAAATTTGCAGCTCGCGTGTTGCTTCAAGCTTTTCTCCTCCCTCCATCTTTGCATGAACAATCAACGCATATGATGTTGTCATAATTGAAGTGTGAGTTGTCGGGCTCAAGGACGTTGGAACAGCAAGGGAGAAATCTGACAAAGCTTGGTCTCTTTCGTTGGCTGTGGCTGCTCCAGTTGGGCGAAAAATCTCGGCACAAGCCACTACTTCTGCATAAGTAGCTTCTGGCTGCTTTTTCCTCTTCACGAGTTGTGAAATGGCCCTTCGCTTTGTCGATAGCGTGACGAACCGCGTCAGCGAGACTGACACTAAAGGTGCCGTCGACTTGCCCCTAAAGCATGCTGATGGCAAAAATATGACTCCGTAGAGAGAAGGAGTATATGTCTCTCCATAAGGCGTAAAGTAGATGTTGTGTGTACCCGGCACGTCTATCTCGAGCCTAGACATGGTGTGAGGCAGGTATGGAGATGAGGGAAGGGTAGAAGAAACTGAACGAAAGGGGGTTTTGTGCCCATGAAGCCTTCTGAAGCGAGTTTGAAGACGCAGAAATTGAGGATACATCTCATTGCTGGACCATGTGACTGTCTAGATGTGCAGTGAGCTTAGTCCCAAAGGGGAAGCCAAGAGACTGGGCCCGAGTTGGTTAAATAGCAAGCGTCGAGTAGATGTGGGTCTCAAGGATCGAGACCATGAACTATATGTTAGAGCAAGTGCATGCTGGCAGAAGGTAGACGCATTATGTTGAAAACATTCTATATTGGATGTTAACCTCATCTATAATGTCCTGTCAAGCCCGCAAGATAATCAAGGAATAAAGTGACTATATGAACATCCAATCTTCACCCCACTTATAGACATATTCGATCCATCGTCGAGACGACCCTTCCATAGCTCGACGAGCCCAAATCTTCTCAAGCACCTTCAAGGCATTCGTCACATTGTGACAGCGCCATAGTGTCCACAGATGTCCAAGCACATCAGTAATGAGTACCCTTTGAGACATTGTTTGTGCCTCGGCGCCAATGACAAATGCAGGCCATAGGATGCCTTTGAGATGGACATCCGCGGGGTCCATGGATTTGAGATGGTGAAGGATCGAATCCAGTGAATTGCTGGTTCTCCCTTCGTTGAAAACATCGCTTTCGAAAGGAACTGGGAGAAGTTGCAGCGCGTATATCTCGACCGCTGCTTGCCAGACACAGGCAAGTTGATATCTTGGTTTCATGTAGTGAATTTCCGCACCCGCAACTGCCCACTTCATTGGAGAGAAGTTCCGCAGATGGGAGAAAATGGTGTCAATCAAATCCGGTGGCATTTCGTGAGAGCTCGAAGCAGCCGCATTCACGAGAGAAAGCACGTAGAGAAGGGTTGCGGGGCACCCGGTCCATGTCTGGGACTCAGAACGCTTCAAGATGTCGAGAGTAGGGGACATCGAGAAGAGCGGCTGATAAGGCTGTTTGGCCTTCACAAATGTCGACCCTATAATTTCAAAACTGTAACATCGCATTAGCGACCATTGCTGTATGGGACCCAGACTGGGACCTTACATCGCGTAGCTCGTGTCAAAGTATTGGCTCATTTGAGGCAAGTCAGCGGTCAATTCTCCATCCCTGAAGAGCGGGAGGGATAAGCCGCGTTTTGGCCTCACTTCTCTCAGTCCACGAAGATGGTACCTCCAAGTATCTCGTCCAGAATCCATGAGCTCGAACCATATGGACATTATCATGGATGCAATGACACCGTCCGGATTACTGAAGCGTCCCGCATATGCTTCGCTTCTCAAGAAGCTGAGAGTTCGCTGTTTGTGGTAAAGAGCATCGTGATATGATGGCAGCTGGTGAGGATGGTGCACCTGCTCAACCCATTGTGATATTTGTACTTCAGTTGGATTCGACATGTATGCCATAGACTTTTCGTTGCATTGAGCTGATGCGATTCGGAAGGCCTGATGTAGAGCTGCAACTGACACCACCGCGTGGCATAATCCCGGACATGATGGAATCAATCGAATGAACTCCTTGAACGGATTTGCCCGCTCAAAATCATATAGCACGTATTCCTGGCAACACTGTTGCTCAACTGATCTTCAATCAGCCAGTACTCAATTGGCTCAGGCACTCCACCTACAATAAGCAATATAGTCTCGCATTGACGGAGACAAATCCTGCAAGCCAGGATCATTCAGAACCTTGTTGATTGGGAGATGTTGCTCTTGACGTGGCACCTTCTTGCCCATTAATTTGCCGCGGCTTGCCACACTGTCTGTCCATCGCAGAGGCTTGTCTTTGCTGTATCCCAGACAGGGTTGCTCTGAAGATGTGCATTTGCCACAGATGGGGAGTGCTCGATCGCACTTGAGGCGTCGGCGACGACAGGTCCAACAAGGAACATCGGCACAGCTCGCAGCAGCAGTATTCATACTCATTGAATTCCAGAAGACTTTTGGTGATCGTAAGTAAAGTGAGAGTCCGAGTTCTTTGAACGTACGTAAGGGTACCGATCATAGATCACGCTATTCCTAGGAAGGAAGCCAAGACGCAAGCTTCCGCATTCGTCGAAAACGAGGGTCCAGCGGATATCTGGCACAACCAATGGAATCACACAAAAGGTCTCAATTGGAGGGTCGCATCAGGTGACCGCCCGTAGTCCTTGCAAGGGCGGACGAAAAGTACGACTCGGACCCATTGCAGTTGACAGGTGCTGAGGACAGGCGTAGTCATCGTCAATACAGATCAGCTAGCAGCAAGGGCCTGTCACTTTAATCAAGTGACATTGTACAGGCATCAGTTACTGCAACGGTAGACCTCTCAGAAGCAAGTGTCAGGGAGTTTTCCAGACTGTAAGTTGAATTCCAACTCTGGGGATGGTGTGTCTAAAGGTTCCATTATTCGGCGCACTTGCATTCTGTTATGATCCCTGTGTCGCGGTTCGAATTAATCCTGGTGACTATGAATCCGTTCGTAGTTGCACGGAATATCGCTGGGAAAATGAGTATGTATCTTAGCTTGCTCCCATCTCTGGGTCACCTCTCCATAGGGAATCCCTGAAACTCATCCAGATTGTCAGACATCTGTAATGATTTGTCGTGATTGTCTGTATGTAGCTGGTTACAGTCAAGCTAGGTACTTTCATAACCACCTTTTTTAAAGGAAGACTTCAGGTGTTCCGCTCATACCTTCAGCTTCTAAAGGTGACAGAACATGCATGCGATCTATCAAAGCAACTAGTATATTAGTAGATGCCAGAGCTTCCATTGAAAAAATCAATTTCTGAGAAACTTGGTTATGCAGCTCACTAGCAATCCTTCTTGAGGAAGCGGAAAGACAGCAGTGTCATTTATCTGAATAGATTCGCCAGGTTGACGGAATGGGTCAACACCGGAGCAGCGAGAGATCAGGAGTTAAGAAAATCTCGATCACGATGACCAATGACACTCGTTCCGCCAGTCTCGTGTGGTCACTGCGTAAACTGCAGTTTAGCCAGGAGGCCATGCCATATCTGGCCCCTAGATATGTGCTCGGAAAGCAACAAGTGGGCCCAGAAAGGCCTAGAAAGAGTTAAAAGCTTGAATATTCTTCTTTACAACAAAAAGTGTTATCCCAGCTGTCTGCCATAAGGATTACTGGCATAGTATCCGCAATCGAGATCACCCTCGAAAACAACAACACCGGCGCTCGCGAGCCCTACATCTTGGACACTAGGACCATTACACCACCAACAAGAGGAAACAAAATGTGAACCATATTTGCGAGCTCCCATTGACCAAGAGCCTGTTCAATCTCATGAGAATTGGGAGTAGAGGGTATTTTCTGCTTCATATTTGCCCACGGGAAAAGAACCCTCTCAGGTCCGCTGAGGAAGAGAATGGTGTAGGGTACAATGCACATACACGAAGTGGCGGCGGCCAGAAAAATGTTATTGTTTATCTTGTACTTCAACCACGCAAAACACCCTACCAAGAAGATTACCATAGGCATGCCAATTTTATGACATCAGTTGAACACGTTTAGCCATTGCTGCGTGGCTAAAACTGGAGAGGTCTTAGTGCGGCTAATTTCGAGGTGTTAACACCACCAGCAGAGAAATGCGAAGATGGCACCTGCATTCAGGCCAGAATTAGCAGTGAGATCGATTCAAAGGTCACACAATTATAAGGCCCGTTTCAAAAACAAAGGAGCTCATGAATTTACCAGAAACGAACGGGGAGGAGGTTGTCCCTGCTGTCGCGACCAGAGAGGTGATCTCAGGCATGGCTGCGATCAAGAGCCAAGATACTCTGAGCAAACAGTAGGGGGAAATTAGAGCAATTCTTTTGCCAGTTTATTGGTGATCTTTTATCGAACAGCTTTTAGTTGCGATAATCAGAATATCGTACTGGGGACCGCAGTACTGGTGGCCTGCGCCAAGACCCGCAGAAGCCGCAAAGGCCGAGGTCGTTAAACATAAAAGAAGACTAGCCGCTTCAGGTTGAGTTTTGAGGCTATTAGATGTTACGCTGTGATGCAGCTGGAGTCTGGCTTTCTTGGAGAGTGCTTGTCAAGGCTCAGGCTGGTGAGTGAGGAAGTACTGAAGGAGTCAAGAAGTCAAAGGGGAAATGACAAAGAATTACATAAATGAGTGGCTGGCTAATAGTTCTGGTATTGTGAAATTTGCCTTGCATAAAACACTTTATAGGCACATTAGGTGGCATTTAATCCTGTACATAGTATACTCGACAACGAACTAATCGCCGCGTCGGCCTTTTTAGCCTCTGAGTTCCCCGATCTCTATGACTAACCATGTTTAATAATTGCAGTTTTGTTATTTTTGAAGCAACTATAACCTGGTTTCGACTTCTTAGGGACCCTTCCTGAAGAAGTTCGCGGTGCAATGTTTCGTGGTTGGGCGAACTCAGGTGGGGCTATCTGTCGGAAAACAAGGTAGATCTAATTGCTACCATGTATGGTCCGCGTTTTAAACACAGAAGGAGATGTTAGTTACACGCTTTAGTAAGACCTAATTGATCAGACTTTCTTCCACATGTAATTTTGACCTCTCACTTTGATTTCATTTGACAAGGCACGGTAATCTGCTGGTCCACTTAGCCACTAGCTCAACGCTGGAAAGGACATTGGACAGTCCAGGGGCCTGTCGAATCAGTTGACACTTGCGGACAAAGGATGGCCTGATTGCGAGCTTGGCAGGAACCAACCCGCAAAAACAAGGCTGAGAAGACCCCGCCCTAATGACTGGACGGAAGGAATCTTGGACTCAACGGACAAATATGACTGCGAACGATGGTTCAAATAGCTCAATAAAGCCCCGGCTTGAACGAAGTTATGCCTGCATATGCCATCGGCTCGCACACCACCATTAGCTGACAACTTCCCCAGCAGTCGGTCACACCGCAGACAGCGCCGATACAATGTCGGGCCTCCTGAACAAACGCCCAGTCGCCAAGGCCTTCGCTGTTTTCACTGTCGGCGGATTCAGTACATACATGGTTTCCCGTTTCTTCAGCAAGCGCGCTTTCGCGGAGTCGCCGATGCCGACGCCGACGCCGAAGAGGGTCTTTGGCAAAGGGCCGGCTTTCGTGTACCTCCAACTTCATAGATCCAAGACTGTCAACCATAACACCAAGCGGCTCTGCTTCAGGCTTCCAGGCGGAGAGAATGCGCAAAGTGGTCTCGACCTTACCTGTAAGTTCGTGTCTGGTTTCTCACATCCTATGTTGATTATCGGCTTACAGGGATCTGTTAGCTGCTCTTCTGACCTTCTCCAAACCTGCCGGTAGCTGGCTACCTGTTTTGCGTCCTTACACACCGATCAGTAAGCCGGGTAAATGATCCTCTTTTTCGCTGATTGGTCACGCTTCCTCTGGCTGTTTGCTGTGCAGTGGCACAGGAGGAAGCCATAATTCAATATAAATCTGAAGGTTATTAGTAAACTTAAAATAATATTATAAATAATTGATAACTGTTCTTAAATTACTTATATTTTTTATTATATTATTTAATAGGGCAGTAAACCTTGCTATAATAAATCTCATAATAATTTTTATTATTATAAGTAATTAAGAACTAGTTAATAAATATTTAATAATTATTTCTAAATTAGAATAGTACTTACTAGACTATATTTAAATAAGTTAAATTTATTTTATGTTTGAAATTTTAAATATTAAGCTACTAGTAATACCAGTTCTATTTATATTAAAATTTATTAGTTTTTAATTGAAAAACTCATTTTAAAATTATTCTGGGCTCATTTCAAATATAATAACTAGTAAGTAATATATAAGAATTTAAAAAATTATTATACTGATATTCTGAGCAAGAACAGCTATAGTTACAGATATAGAATAAGAAATAATTAATAACAATATAATATAATAAGATATAAGTATAATAAAAAAGATAATATAATATGAAATTTTTTTTTATGTAGGTAACTAGCTTACTGAATTTTTATATAATAAAACTATTTATTAAGCCATTTTTGAGCCACACAACCCAAAAAATGAGCCCGGCTGATCTGTAACCTGAAGTTGTTCACCCCATTTTCTCTGACGGTCTGACCCCATGAGTGATTGGGACAAATATGGGGCTAATTCTAATTCAAAAGAACAACTGCTTTCAATCCATAAGGAAGAGAAAAGAATAATGTACTTGAGCATGATAATCACCTGGGGTGAATACTATTGTGATTGCTTAATATCAAAGATAGAATTCAGAAGAGCATTGGGAAAGACCGTATCGTATCGCCTTTGCCCCTTAGCTTGATATATTTAGCAAGAACTTTGATCATAACCCAACAGTTGGCCTGCTGGCCCAATGGTAAGGCGCTTGACTACGGATCAAGAGATTGCAGGTTCGAGTCCTGCGTAGGTCATTTTTTTGGTTCTCCCCAACCCGCACCTGGCCTAGCTCGTGTCGGAAAATCGGACAAAGCCAGGCAATAGAGAAACACTTACATTTGTTTAACAATCACAAGACCCCCCAAAAAACCTCGACCATGGCTGTTCATAGATTTGAGTAATCATTCAAGTTGCGAATAGCATCGTGCCTGTCAGTCTCGCGGTCTGGACCGACCTGCAATATACTAGTAATTTGCAGGGCCCCACCGAACGCCATTTTTGAAAATTTTCCATTTCGCCGGTAAATAATGAGCCTATTTGAGGAGTCAATAATCCGCACGTTGAGCGCTGTATTGAGTATGTGTGCTTATCCAGCGTGCATAACATACAGAACGTTTCAAATCTGCATTGGCCACATACCTCCGGGGGTTGAAGGTCGCATGAGAAGCTGAATGTCACGTTTCGATATTCCAAATCCACCTGTGCTTATACTATGCAATATAAGGCAAATATCAGGGAAAGTTCATTTGACATGTCATAGATACCCTCGTTCGTGTAAAGAGACTATATATCTATTTAAACATCCTTTGTGCTATCTGGGTTACTGGAACAACAACATCCGGAAGCTACCCTATAGTTCGATCACGTTTCCTGTTGTTTCGAGGCTCACATCATAGCAAAAGAGTCGTTAACTACCATGGCTCTTATGGGGGTCGTGTCTGGTTCAAGCAACTACGTGCTCCTCGGTGTTGCGATTGTCATATACTGCCTATGGTATGCGATAAGACAGTGGAGTAGCCGACACGTTCATCATCGAGAACCGCCACTGATTTCTTACTGGATACCAGGCAAGTGATTGTATTACAAATACTCTGATAATGCCCTTTCCAAGACATTGCTAATTTTGTTTAGGTGTCGGCCACACTCTCTCATTCCTCAGAAACACCGATAAGACCATAGAAAACTCCATGTAAAGAGCCTCCCAGAGCAAGAGCACGACTTCTAATTTTAACAGAGTCACAGGCCATATTTAGAAACCGAAGATGGCACCTTTCGCCTTCAAGTTGGCGGTCAATCTCTATATGTGGTCCAAGATGTAAGACTGATTTCTGAGGTTCACAAGCAAAACGAGTCTATGGGTAACAACCATTTTCTTGATACCATGATGGCAGCATCTGGTATCCCAGGCCCAACGAGAGCTCGTTTGTGGTCCTCAATCACTGCCAAAAGAACAGAGCCAATTCCTCGCTCGATCACCCAGAACGTACGAAGGGCTCTGCGATCACGGCCACAGAGTAACCCTCTCACTTTGAATATACTGGCACAGATGGATAGGACTCTTACGCCTTTGGCTGCCTCTGATCCACTGAGAAGATCTATTGCTGAGCCGCACGAGGTTTCATTCTTCAAATGGATTGTGGATGCCTTTATCGTGACCATCAGTGATGGTGCGATGGGGAAAGTATGTTTAGATATGTTTCCAGAGGTGGTGGACAACATGTTTCTCCTTCAGACGAATATATACGCCATCTTTACGAGACGTCCTAGGATTCTTGCCCCGAAAGCTTACGCTGCCTGTGACAAGCTAACACAGATTCTTGCCAAATACTTTGCTCTACCCAGAGAAGCGAAAATTGGCTGAAGATGAGATTCGCTCGGCAGCTGTTTCAGAGGAAGAGTTGGCAAAGATGTTTGTTTGGATTTATTGGGGGTGAGTTTATAGTTTCCTCATTATCCTTTGGAACAAGTGCTTGGAAAATTGTCACTAAACTAGATACAGCATGCTCGACAATCCATCCACTGTTGCATTTTGGCTCTTGTGCAGACTTCTTCATAATCCTGGTCTGCTATCAGTGATACGGGAAGAATGTGAAGAGTCATTCTTGAGAAACAGCCCCATTACGCCGGCCGACATCCCAGCACGGCTTGAGTGCTGTCCAATCCTCAAGGCCACATTTGAGGAAACCATGCGCATCCACTCCGGTCCACACATATTTCGCCATGTTTCTGAAGATACAGAAATTGGTCCCTATCTCCTAAAGAAGGGTTCTACTCTTCTCATCCCTTATGACCGCCTCCAAATGAGTAAATCCCATTGGGGTCTTGATGCGGAGGAGTTCAAATATCAACGCTTCCTTGACAATCCGGGACTAGCAAATTCAAGGTATTACCGACCCTTTAGTGATGGAATCCATCAATGCGGTGGCGTGGCAATGGCACCGCAACTTGTGATGTACTTTGTTGCTATTGTTTTGTGCCGCTATGACGTGGACGTACTTGGCGGGATTGGAAAGCACCCATTTCCTAGAATGGATACTTCGAGAGGAAGGGCGACGGTACCAATGCCCGTGGCTGATGATATGTTTCGCGTAACTATTACACCACGCAAAAGCACAATTTGATGCTAGGGACTTGCCGTCCCGTCCCAGGCTTCATGAAATGATATATAGCAGTTGCACTGGATGCCTTTGCCTATAATAAATCAAAAATCTTACGACTGCCCCTCATATTGCTTTATTTGGTGCGCTCTAGCGAGCCTAATATATGTTCATCATAGATGCAGAGACTAATAGGCGTCATAAGTAGAGGGATCAGCCAAATGTAAGCTGCCGAGACGCTTACCGAGCCTTCACTCCTAAATTTCCAACCCCGTCAGAGTTGTGACCCAATAAGATGTCACATAGTCATGCATATTAGAGGATATAAAGCGGTAATCTGTCAGGTTTCCCAGTAAGCACCAGATACCCCCCACATCTTCTACCTCGATAGTAATTCCGCTGACTCGTTCTATGAGGAAGTCTCAACAATACGTGCCTGAGGTTCCATTATATGTGAAGATTGGCTCCGATTGATCCATCAGGCCGGCCTGGATCGCGATAGAAGAGAAATTTGATATTGCAGAAATATCAAAGAAATCAGGAGGGTATCTTTGGTCTATGTCCGCGTCACCACCCCTCTCTTGCCATTATTCAGACCTAGTAATTTCATTGCTGAAGAACACCTTTACCCCGTACGACGCCCAAGCCTGGTAAATCCGACGTGGAGAGACGCTGCGTTTTATATTGTGCTTGGTACGTATGTGCCTAGTCCTATGCCCCCCGTCTTATATTAATAGGTTTTATGCGTTTAAGGCAGTAGGGAGCGAGTATTGGTCTGAGCAGGCGGATGGTCCGCTGCGTCGAGCGAAGTGACTGGGAAGTATGGTGAAAAGATGGCAGAATCGGTAATCGGTGAAATATACACATTTAAGCAATGAACCCTTTCTCTTAGCATAATGGATTGGTGAATCTGAAGTACATGTACTGTCGGTTTTACCCTAAGATCAATTCGTTCTATAGAGTCTGATGCATACTCGGGAAACACACGATTGAATGAGCGTCACGCCCGTAGGATTAGACTGAGCCAGTTGCGACTCCGAAACGTAATTTTGACTTCTGTGAGCACGTGGCTCTCTAGATAAATACTCCTGAGTTCTTTGAGCTCAGTACTCCTTCTTCGTCTGGTTAAAGATGTGGGTTAGATTCACCCCAGCGTCAAAATGAAAGCATACAATTACAGATGCTTTGCTGCAGGTCTACCTTTATTCAATTCTTTAAGCTCGATTGCCTCGCTGCAAAGTCTGCTTGAACAGCTATCTCGCATACCTACCTGCACGCTTCAGTACGATCGTCACCGCTGGTCCAATCAGTCACCGCTGCTGGGCGCAGATCATAGCCAATCTATCAGATGATCTGCCTTGCATATGATCTGCACGATCGACTTCAGGTTCCATCATGCTCATGGTGAACTTTAATTGGCCGGCAATCAATGGAGCTCGGCTTCGCTAGTCCTATAGCTATCCGTAGCTGCAGAATTATTGATCGGAGAAGCTGAATAACACTATCATGTGTAACCACATGATGACGACTATATCTGCTTTCTCAATCATTGCATGTTTGCGTTTATGGATTACTAAAATATTATTTGAAAGCTAGGGACAAAAATTATGAGTCTTCTGTTCACCGGTTTTTGGATCACGTATCCTCGCACCTAATATAAATTTTTCGCTCATAACAGAGCCTCAGTATCTCGGGAAGAAAGCCTTATTTTTCTTTCTTTGCAATGGAATCGAAGGAGTCTGGACGTTCCAGTCCCCAGCAAGACCAGCGCCATTCTGCTGCTGCTGCTAATTCTACTGCTCCGCCAAATGGAGGAGTCGCTGGGTGGTCAGCTGTGTTTGCCTCTTTTCTACTCTTCGCCACAACCTATGGTTACTCGTCTGCATATGGCGCCTTCCAGGCGTATTACGAGTCCGACTTATTGCGCTCCAGTTCCCCATCGCGCATCGCTTGGATAGGCACTATCCAAGGTTTTTTCATGGTCTCTACGGGCGTTTTTGCGGGGCCGCTTTTCGATCAGGGATACCTGCACTCCCTGATGACCGTCGGCTGTTTCCTAAACGTAATTGGATTCATGATGCTGAGCTTGTCTACAGAGTATTATCAAGTATTCTTATCGCAGGGCGTTTGTAGTGGCATAGGCTGTGGCCTGATCTACGTGCCCGCCTTGTCACTTGCTTCCACCCTGTTCACAACACGCCGCAGCATTGCCGTCGGTCTGTTGTCATCCGGGACCACTATTGGTGCGTTGTCCTGATCTACGAGTATTTCGATTCTGATGCAGTCTCGCTCACTTTGCCGATACCCAGGCGGAACCGTCTTCCCGATTCTCTTCATCCGGCTGCAGCCACGGATCGGCTTCCCCTGGACAGCACGCACCCTGGCTTTTATCCAGGTGGCTTGCTCATGTGTCGCCGTCCCGCTGTTGATAGCCACTACCAATCCAAAACCCAGTCCGCCACGCCGGCTCATCCACTGGCATGCACTGAAGGAGTCGAGTTTCGACGCCTATGCAGTAGTGAACTTCTTATTCTTCGTGTCCTACTTCGTCCCGCTATTCCTCCTGCCTTCCTTTGCCCAGTCCGTGCTGCACACTTCAATGGACCTGAGCGTCTATATAGTGTCGATATTCAACGCGAGCTCCAGTATCAGCCGTGTCGTTTGCCCTCTGCTAGTTTCTCGTTTTGGTCCCAGCAAGGTTCTGTATACCAGCATGGCTGCTTCAGCCGTTATTCTCTTTGGCTGGACGGGCGTTCACACCGTCGCCGGATGTGTTGTCTTTTCTGTCTTCCTCGGCGTTTTCACTGGCAGCTTCCTCGCCGTTACTCCGGTTCTGATGGCTCATCCGGTCATTTCGCCTACTCCATCGGTCATTGGGACCCGTATGGGCATGCAGTGGTTTGCTGTTAGTTTGGGTGCATTGATCGGTGCGCCTATCGGTGGTGCCTTGGAGGGGCATGGCGGAAGCAACGGATTCTTGGGGATGCAATTGTTTAGTGCGTTGGTGATGGCTCTGGCATCGGCAGTCCTGCTAGCACCCATGAGGGCGATTTGGCGATATGATCACGCCCAACGAGAAAGCGGCGTTGTCTAGTTCGTTTTTGATGACTGCAGGGGTCAAATGACAATCAACGGCGGTAGTAAATATTCTCTTCAGGGTTGAATGTATATTGGACTTGTTATTTTTCAGTAGAAATACATATATATTTATATATATATATAATTTCAAAAAAAAAAAAAAAAAAAAAAAAAAAAAAAAAAAAGGAAAAAGAAAAAAGAACCTGGTGCGATTCACTGCCAATAGGGGATATTGACTTGATTGCCTCTCGACAAACCCAGTAGTAGTATATATTTTCCGTACCGGAACATTGAAGTGGGAACGGTCAAGAATGACAGGAATGAGTTACCACATTTAATCCACGACTACTATGACACAAGCTGACGACAGCAGGTGTATTCTATATTCGGGCTTCTTGGGACACAGAGCTATCAAAATCTTGGCTTTAACAATACGGACTACTTAGTTGGTATTATTTTTCTGCTTCTGATTGATCGTTTCGACGTAAGGAAGGGGATTTTGCCTCTTCAAACTAAATACTGTGACAGTATTCAACAAGCATGGCCGGATGGTGTAGTTGGTTATCACGTATCGTTAACACCGATAAGGTCCTGGGATCGAGCCCCAGTCTGGTCATTCTTTTTCTTTCCCAATTGTTTTTTCCCCTTCCCGTCAAGTAGGACGTGATCGTCCTTGCTGGACCACTCAATCTTTTCGAATTTGAATAAATTCTACGTTCTACCACCACTTTGTGATCGCCTCCTCACTTTGTCAAACTAGCCCAGCTATCATCATTTGAAGAGACAAAACATGTGATCCTCATCATCTTCTCTTTACAAACTTCCGGCAGAACCCCCACCATATACCCTTCACCGCCCGCCCACTTACAGAAAAACTGTCATTTTTATTTTTAGTACACCCTTACAAGCCCAGCTGAAATGCCCATCCCCTCATCATTACTCCGCATCTACACCCAAATATTCAAGCCTACAAAGCCCATAAATATGCCACTCATCTCCAACTTCCAGCTCCCCGCCTCGGCGAACCTCCTTGAGGTCCCCACCGACAAGAAACTATTCCTTGCCTTCGTGTCCTCCGCAGACCCGGCTACCGGACAAGCGTGGTGCCCGGATGTCCGTGCCGCATGGCCTAAGATTGAGGAGGCGTTTTCGGGACAGGAAGGTCCCCAGGTTGGTGTTGTTGAGGTTGGACAGAAGCCAGAGTAAGATATACCCTATTCAATTCTCTACTATTTATCTATATATGCTTCGAATGAGTCGGTTCTTGCTAACTTCACCCGCCTTACTTTCTCGGGGTATTGTAGATGGAAAGACCCACAGAACGCCTACCGGACAAGATGGAATGTGAACAACATTCCTGCGCTGGTGCGGTATGAGTCTGTTAATGGAGAGGTTGTGGAGACGGGAAGGCTTGTTGAGGGGGAGATTCTTAACCAGGAGAAGTTGAGCGAGTTTATTGGTTCGAGGTGAGGGGGTTGCATGTGTATTACAGTATGATGATATGGATGTTTTAGACAGCGATGATCTATTTGAATGTGTAGTGATGCATTTGTCTTGGTTGCGGCAAGAGTGTACTATTGCATGTCACGTGTCACGTATGGACTTGGCTAGGGATATGAGTATCCAGGTAGCCGACCAGAACTGCTCAGTTAATATGGTATGGTGATACAATCGGGTATAAGCAGCAGAGTAAAGAATTCTTATCTGGCAAATTCACGGATATTGAGTCCGAGACTGGTTTCTGAAGGGAAGCGTTGATGCGCCCTGCCGCGAACAACGCAAATGTTCATTTACAGCACAGCAAGGTCGGACCAAATAATGCCGATACCATGACTTAACTACAGAGGAATAAATTGGCTATCGAGAAGAAAATAAACAAACTCCTATTTGCGCCCACCTATGCATTGTGGTAAATGCTGCATGATTACCTCATCTGGCCAGTGTTCCACGGTACCATGAGACAAATTGACGTAGGGTAGGTCAAAACACTTCTGTCTGAGGAAAGGACCGCAACCTTAATCCAGTTAAGATATGTAATTAAGGTTACATGCGCACGCGCCAGGAACTACGTGCATGTCCGTATAGTAGGATGTAATTAGGGCTAATTGGGGGCCAGAAAGGCGGAACAAGGGATGTCAGGACATGGGGAGGGATATTCTTGATGAGCATGATGCTGAAGATGGCTTTTTAGAAGGAATGTGGTCTTGAATTACTCGAAGAGATAATGTACACTGCCTTAATGACGCTGTGAGTGCACTGCGTGACATTCCAGTGTGGATATTCTCCACGTAAGAACAGGTTCCGGTCGGCAGTGTTACATTCACCCTCAGCTTGGCGATTTCTCTGCTCGATGCTGGCACTCAAATATGTTTGTTCAGTATTCAGGAAAAAGTGATAGAAAAAAAGAAGAAAACTTCACGCGAGAGGCTAAGGCTTGTGATCGTGAAAACTGTCTACATTGACCTGCTATACCTAAGGTCTTTCTCTCAACCATGTCGGCCGGTACTCCTGAGCAGCGTGATCGCAATCACCAGATTATCAGCTCTTATTTTATCGGTCCTAAGGCGGGAAACCTCGAATACTTCCAGAGAAATATCGAAACGATACTGGAAGAACTGAAGAATGCTAGATTGGCTTACTTTCCCAATGATAAAGTAAGTAGCTAAGCATAGGCCACACGACTTGTCGAATGGGGAGCTAATACGCTAAAGCCATTCATACCGGAAGATGTAAAGAACAAGGAACTGTACCAGTTGATTATGAAGAACTTCAGCGAGGTGGTACAAAAAGTCGCGCACCTGATGGGACAGCAGTCAATTCCGTTCTGGTCACCTAGATATGAAGGACATATGTGCACCGACATGACCATGCCAGCTCTTCTGGGCTATTTCATGACTATGCTGTACAACCCGAACAATGTTGCTCTAGAAGCAAGTCCTTTCACGACCTACGCGGAGATTAAAGCCGGAGAGCAGCTTTGCGAGATGTTTGGGTACGACGTTGGCCCCAATGCTTCGCCCCGGGGATGGGGTCACATCACTGCTGATGGGACAATCGCCAATTTAGAGTCTATCTGGGTGGGTAAGTATAGGCAGCCCGTGCGACTTTCGTGATGGGAGATTACTGAAGGAATTACCAGCCCGCAACCTGAAATACTACCCATTATCGCTCTACCTTGCTATTAAGAGAGGAAAACTACAGTTCTTGACTGGCAAGTTCGAGATCGAGAACTGTCAGGGCGAGACCAAGATATTTAATGAGATGACCGCATGGGAGCTGCTAAATCTTCGGCCTGATACCGTGCTTGGCATTCCCCAGCATCTATATGATCATCATAATATCTCCAATGATTTTCTGGACAAGGTGATGGTGGATTACAATATCCAAAATATTAGTAAAAGCCAACTGGAAGAGGATTTCCTGGAAACTGATGTTACCAACGACGTGAAGTTCCCATTCAGGTACATGGTCGGAAAGACTCGCCATTACTCTTGGCCCAAAGGCGCCGGTAAGTGGGCCCCAATCTTTGATTGCGCTAGAGCTCACTGTGAATGGAATAGCAATCGCTGGTCTCGGCTCCGACTTCATGTATGGAATCAAAGTTGACTTAGAGGCGAGACTCGACATCGAGGAACTACGAAAGGAACTTCAAACCTGTTTCGACGAAAAGCGACCCGTGTATGGGGTTGTTGCTATCATGGGATCAACTGAAGAAGGTGCTGTCGACAACCTGAAGGAGATTGTGAAGATCAGGGATGATTTCGAGAAGATGGGAATGTCATTCTTGCTCCACGCCGATGCGGCATGGGGTGGGTATTTCGCCACCATGCTGCCGAGAGGTAAAGAGCTAGAGCAACAAGCTGAAGATCTTAAGAGCCAAACGACTTCCAAAGGTTTCGTTCCAAGTTTGACCCTAAAAAGGCAAACAGCTGAGGACCTCAAAGCCCTCAAACACGTGGACTCTATTACAGTTGACCCACACAAAGCCGGTTACGTTCCATACCCGGCAGGCAGCTTGGTGTACCGGGACGGCCGAATGAGGTTTTTGGTTACTTGGACCAGCCCTTACCTTTCCCAAGGAAATGTAGACTCCAGTATGGGAATCTTCGGCGTTGAGGGAAGGTGAGTAAAGCTTTGCAGCGCTGAGTCGTGTCGGCTTTCCTATGAGACTAATGTTCGCGCAGTAAGCCAGGAGCTGCAGCAATGTCGACGTGGCTCTCAAACAAAACCATCGGTCTCGATCAATACGGCTATGGAGCACTCCTTGGAGAGGCGGCATTTACCAGTGCTAGAGTAAGTAATTTAACCTCAAGTAGGGGCCAGGACCTTCGGCTAATAACCACAATCTAGTTATCAGCGTACTGGGCCGCGATAGGAGATGAAAATGACACCCCTGATAGGATGTTTATCTGCGTTCCCTTGAATCGACCGCCCGCAGAGAATGGAAATGGTTACTTCTCCACAGAAGCAAGAAAAGAAAGGGACCTCATTCGAGACAAGATTTTGAGAAAGTCAAATGACGATATTGCTGCAGCAGACGAGGATGGAAAGCTGATGGAATTGCTCCGCGAGTTGGGATCAGATTTGAACATCAACGCCTTTGCTCTGAACTGGTTTGATGAGTATGGAAAACTAAACGAGGACCTGGAAGAAGCAAACAATCTCATGAAGAGGGTTGTTGACAGGTTCTCTGTTAATTCCTCAGATAGTAATCCGACCACGCGACCGCTATACCTGACCTCGACGGAATTCGAGCCTGAGTTGTACGGCGAATGCGCACAAGAATTTATGCACCGACTAGGAGTGAAGAAGATGCCACAAAATCTGTTTGTCTTGCGAAACGTCGTCATGAGCCCCTTTCCTACGGATATGAAATTCATCGATGAGTTGATGCGAGAGTTCAAGAAAGTTGTTATGCAAGAGGTGATTGTCAGTCGGGAACGCAACAAACAGGGCCGTCAGCAGGCATCGTTCCTTATGCAGGGTACGGATGAGGTATTCCTGGTTTACCAGCCCTCATTCCATGAAGCGACTAAGAAGGAGCAAATCATTGTGACCGCTGATATTTGGCACAAAGACGATTACGTGAGCTTGAAAAGAAGCGGGAAATACAAGCAGATAACCTTGGAGTCACATCACAACATCAACCTTGAAAAGAAGTTGAAACTATTGGCATGGAAGAGTTCAAGGCCACTGATGACAGAAAAGGGGAAGAAAGAAGGTCAGGATAAAGATGAGGATCACAATATAGGCGAAGCAGAGCCGGAAGTTCCTGAAGAAGAAACTCTTTCCTATTTTCCACACTTCCACGACTGTCCGGAAAAGCTAGATCGTCGATTGTTCTTCCTCGGACATATTTACGCAGATGGACACAGGTATATCGCCCCACTTGATTATTCCCAGGATCCAAGAAGCTAACATTAGGGTAGGAGGCTGTATACGGGTGTGACACTGAAAAGAATTGTGAAGAGCCGACCTCTCAACCTACAGCATCGGGATCATGATTATCCTCAGAGCTTCACACCATTCTACCTTTACGGGACTGAAAATCAAGCTCACATCAGCCACATGATGCTCCGCGCCCCCAACGCGTCGCTCACGGCAGACAGTGTTCATTTTGATCAAGCAACCAAAGACAAGATCAAAGATAATCTAGATCACGGGCTTATTCTAGGTTTAATAGATTATCCTGAAGCAGCTATGCAGCCAATCCATGAGCCTCTGCCTGATAAATTCTTCTTTCGCAAAGGCTCGCAAAATCTGCGGGTGAAGGTGTGGGAAGATCCATTGAATGCTTGGACAGAGGGTCCAGGCTTACTGAACAACCTTGGCAACGCCATTGCTGAAGGTACGATGAGTCTGGGTAACGAAGTGCAGGTGGATGCAGAATCCGTTAATTATGACCCCAATGGATCGGTGCCGCCTGACCCTAGCGGCTGGCAGCAAGAGTTTGATGCAATCGGAAGTGTGTTGAACACAAATTGGCCGGCTGAGTTGACTGTGCGAGAAAAGGGGTTACCTAATTGATGTCTGGGACCGGTCCTGTCGCTCTCTATGCCCCCAAAGCAATACATGACCTTGAGGCTTATATGTCTCAGTAAACTATAGCCAAGAATTAACCCTACAAGACAATCTTCCGTGAAGTGGATCAGAAGTATTTCAGCCATTCTCCACATACCTTGCCAAGTAGTGTAGAGAACCGGGGTTCATAAGTGTTAAGCAGTCCTCAAGCCCCAAAATACGTTAAGTTTCCACATGTATACGTGATCATGTACTAAGAAGTAGGTTGGTCGATTGTACATGAAACACGATTCACTGAATCATGTCACAGCACTTGATGTCGCATCTATCATACTTCATCAATACTCACGTGAACGATAATGCACTTCTGGCATGTATGGTCCACCCTAGCACTTCTTTTCCATGGAAATCCAAAAATACATTCTAGATTTAGATTCTCTCTAATCTTATCAGCTCGGTCTCACATTGTCCTAAGCTGCTTATCAAAAACCATACTCAGAAATATCATAAACAGTCGCCTAAAGGATACGTATCATGCCACCACCACCCACCAATGACCCCGCCCGGGTCGCCAACATCATGCTGTCGTGGCACTCACTCGATCTCGTCTCCTGTACCACCCTCCAGACCCTGTGGGCCGGGTACGGGCACATCTGCGCCCTCACCGCCCTCGCCACCACCGCCGAAGCGGCGGAGCATCTCGGGAAGCTCTGCGGAGTGGATTCAAGAGCCGCGGGGAGCACTTTTCCTCTAATTTTGAAGCTCATTTCACCGCCTCGCAAAGCAGCGGGTAAGGAAGATGAGGGACATCTCCGGAAGATGCTGAGTTATGAGGTGGAGCAATACTTTTACAGTGATGTAGTCCCCCGACTAGGGGACGATATTGCTGTTGCTAAATGTTTGGCGTCGACGCGAGACATGCATGGAAAACAAGGTGAAGAGGAACTTCGTGGCTTGATGGCGACGATCATGGTTGATTTGCGGCCGGCATTTCCGGTTGCGGGGGAGAAGAGGAGCGTGTTGAGTCGTGTGCAGGTCTATGGGGCGCTGGATTGGTTGGCGCGGTTCCATAGTCGGTCGTGGGGGCTGTTGTCTGACGACAGGAGACTGGATGGGTATTTTTTGCCGCCGCTTGAGGAAGCGACGAGGAGGCGGGGCCAGGGGAAGACGGAGACAGGGAATGCGCTGTGGCTTAACGGGGGGTACACGTATTTGGCGACCCGCCGGAAGGAGTACGATTCTCTTGTTGAGGATACAGACTCGGAGTGGTTCGATATCTTGTGTACAGCCTCAGATGGGTCTTCTCAATCCGTGGCTGAGATGGCTGCATTGCTCTTGACACCCTGTGGAAGGCAGATGGAGTCACTCATCCATGGCGATGTTAAATCGGAGAATCTCTTTACAACAAGCAAGGGAGATGAAGTAGCCTTCTTTGACTTTCAATATGTCGGTTTAGGTCTGGGAGTTTGCGACCTGGCTAAACTCTTCACATGCTCAGTTCCACTGAAAATGCTTGTTGACGATGAGGACGACTTGTTACCAGAGCAACTGGAAATGTGTGAAGGTGAGCGAACTTTGCTGGAGCATTACCATAGGATGTTGCTCCAGGATAAAGGAGAGCGCTGGTATGATTGGGAAACCTTTGTACGACACTGGGAGACAGCTCTAGTGGACTGGTGCAGGTTCCAGGCTTCTTGGGGGTTCTGGGGAAATACCGAGTGGCTTGAGGCTCGTGTGAGGTTTATTGTCGAAGAACAGGGGTGGAGGGAATGGCTACTTCGGAGCCTTAGCTCCTGAATTTTGAAAGCGAGGTAGAGATAGACTTCCATAAATCAAGTGAAGATCCGGACCAGCAGGACTGGGGTTGCGATCACAATTATTCCTCGATTTTATTAGAATCATCTATTCTTCTTTCTTCCGTAATATCGACATGGTCCGGGCTCAGTAATCTTAAACATCACAACACGGGCTTACTCCTCTATAATGCCATATCGGTCGACAATATTCGTTGCTAGTTCTGCCTCATCACCACCCAAAACTTCCCTGTGGTGTATAGTTTTTCCCTCTTACTCAATGGGTCTCAAATCTTCCAACCGCCACCTTGCCGCCACAGCATCACCCGCAGAACAACGAAACAGATCGTCCCAGCAGCAACAAACATACCACTAAACAGCTGAGCCTTCCAGAAAGAACCCTGCTCCAGATCCAACAGAAGGGAGGCAATGGGAGTACCAATGAGGAACCCGCACCCAGCAAACATGAAGATCATGCCCAGACGCGTGCCCACAACACCCAGGTTCGGAGACATGCGTGTCAAGATAGACGGTGGCAGGGAGACAATGGCACCGGAAGCGTATCCATATAGACATGTGAAAACGACAGCCCCACTCACGTTGCGGACAGCAATCCACACGAATGCCAGAATAGTCGCAAGGAGACTAATAGGAACCAGCGTGTTCAAACCACCGATACGGTCTGCCATGAGGCCTGGGGTGATGCGGCCTAGAACGGAGGTAGCGTTGAGGACGGCGAAGATGTAGAATGCCAGGCTGCTGTCGTTGTGCAAGTAGTAGGTGAAGTAGCTTTGAAGGTAGAAGAAGGGAAAGTAGAGTCCCACGAAGCAAAAGAAGAGGCCGAAGCTGAATATGAGGAAGGGTGGCTCTTTGAGGGCAGCGAGGTCCAGTAATGATCTGCTCTTCGTTGGTGGTGGTAAACGCCGCCTCAATACCAGCAATGAGATTGAGAGTCCAGCTAGCGCTACGAAGCCGATGATGCGTGTTGTCCACCCGAACCCTACCCGGCTGATCAACTTGTGGTACATTATGGGGTAGACCACCGCCCCGATGCTGCCTCCTGACGCTGTTATTCCGGTGGCAAGGGCGCGACGTGAGGTGAAGTAGGTGGCGACGATAGCGATGCTGGGTAGGAAGAGAAATGCGCAGCCGATACCCACTGTGATGCCGTGGGCAAGGAAGAGCTGATAGTACTGGGTTGAGAGCGAGGTCATCATCAGGCCGAAAACTACCATGAAGGTTCCGAAGGCGATCAAGCTGTGCAGGAAACCTTTGTCAAAGACAGGACCCACGATCACTCCAACCAGAAACAGGACGAAGCCTTGCACAGTGCCGATCCAGGTGATGGCTGAGGATGAGTAGGTGGGGATTAGGTCGGACTGGTAGTAGCTCTGGAATACTCCGTAGGCGTTCAGGATGCCCCTGAGATATGAGTTGGTTGGCGTTATGGGCTATGTCTGAACAAATCCTTTCACTTACCACGAGTTGAAGAATAGAAAGAATGCTCCCACGACTTGTAGCCATGCCGTCAAGCCGCCATCAGGAGGTGGAAGGGGAACCGTATCCACCGGCTCTGTGGTCGTCTGCTTTTCTGCCTCTGAAGAACCAGAACTACCTGTTATATTACCTGCCGGAGGGCGGCATTTGACATGCATATTGGTGGTTTGGGTTAGAGACATGACCTTTGATTTTGAGAGCCTTGCAACATGCATTAGAAGATGTAACATTATGCTTGCTACTTCAACGTCAATTATAGAAGCCCATCCAAGCTATCATCAAGTACATTTGTCATCTCTGAGCTGTCTATCGGCGCTTCGGTCTTTGACTCGCAGTATTACTTTTGCTGGTTTGTAATCATGAATTATTGCGTGACAGGGTACCGGGTCGTCCATGGACCTATAGCCCATGCAATACCATAAGACCTGATACGAAGCAAGTGCCAATGAACAATAGGTTGCCTAAGAACCCACATAGTTTCGTGAATCTCGAATAGTCGATTTCAAGGCTATCGGGCTGAAAGCGGGCGGCAGGATCACATCCTCGCCGTACTGGTGGAGCCTAGCGTCAAAGATGACCCTAGAGCGGCAGTTTTATTGGCTCGGATATAAGCTGACTGAATAGGCAGGTAGTGCCTTGGACAGTAATTGGTGTGTATTAGAGATTGATCTATTGTTCTATAAGCGCTATCGCTAATTGTGGATCTTTAATTTTATAGTTAACGAACTGCCCTATCGGATTTCAGTACTAGACCCATTACCGTGTAGGTGGGTAAAAATGGTGCTTTCTGTTGGCTGGTCTCGGCAAGGCTTAGATTCGACACCATGGAAGAGATTGAAGAAAGTAGAAAGAAGTAGCCAAGAGAAGTTTAGCTGTCATTTTTGATACAGTAAAGCGTTGTTGTCCTTAATATCGGCGCGTTCAACGCAGAAGCAATCCGTTGTATGTACTTTCGGTCATCATATTCATTTTCCTTAGCAATACGTATACATGCCTCGTTTATGGGTAAATACTATATTGGAACGTTATATAGTAGAAGAATTGAAATATGCTTTTCTATTCATGCTAACATCAGGACTACTACCAAAGTTATCCGCCTGGGTCTAGCAATTGCTACAAGTATATCTCTCTAAATGAAGACGTCCTATTACTACATGAAATACCCAAACTTAGTACATCAGTCTACCTCATCCACATGAACTGTCCGGATCCTACCCTTCATGAACAGTTCCTCTTTCAGCACTGGCGCTTGTAAAAGTTTGCCTCCACTGCCAAGTACCCATTCTTGATCAGGAGTTAGGCGTTCAATTACTAGCGAGGGCCAAAGTACAGCCCCAGCTATGGTTCCCTTCCCAGTCAATACACGGTCCTCGATAGAAGCATGAATCACCTCATTGGTAGGCTGTGGATTTCCATCGCCAGTCTGCTTATACTGGAGAGGAGTCCTCTTTGACTTCCCGCCCAGAATGGTCTCCACCGTCCGAGCAAAGCTTCCCGTGTTTGTTTTGCCGAATGCCGTCGCCCATGGGGCTGTGTCTGCCTCTAATGGTCGTGGAGGACGGTCGAAGAGGTACTCCTCAATATCGAAGCTCAACTGATTATGCTTGGTGCATTGCGCGATAATCCAGGCCAGTGTGATATTCGCCAGTCGAGGGTCCTGCCCTCCTCCGCCCACATCTGTATGTACACCAGAGAACCACACCTGCAGCAGCTCTTGGCCATCAGCATTCTCTGGCTGATGCCATAGTGTGGGCTGGTAGGCGCTTCTCTCTTCGTCCAGCGCAAGTGCATGAAACGCATACCTGACCTCTCTGGGGAGCAGCGTATTGCGGAACTCCAGTTTCTCCCCTGACCAGTTTCCGAACAACCAAGGCTTATGGAACGCGACCGTGTCCCAGACCCCGACAATCTCTACTGTGAACCGTGGGAGGGGATTGCGGAAACCCAGCTGTCGGCGTTTCTCCTCATCGTATACGGGCAATTTTCGGTCGTAGAAGTCATCGTATACCGTGGCGAAATTGTCCATACCTCGGGGAGTCAACAGCCCTAGTTCACAGACTATACCCGCGATTGCTCGGGCGGTATAAGCACCGCGTGAGAATCCAAAAAAGTAGATCTTATCGCCCTCCTCGTAGTTATCCACGAGGAAGCCATATGCAGCACGAACGTTCGCACTGATTCCGATCCCGGCGACACCTAGTATATCAGTCAGGAATATCCATGGAACACGGTCGGATTCAACGTCTAGACACCGTACCTCCGAAATACTTGTCGGCTAGACCGGTCCCCACGCCTTTCTGGTAGTAGACGATTTGAGGAATTTCTTTGTTCTCTCCATCCTCTTCCACGACTGCCACGCGGCTTAGAGTGCGCGTCAACCGCGTAACATTCGACGGAGGTTCCTGAGAATCCGCTGTCGAGTCTTTCCAGGTTCCTGGAAGAACCGACCATTATTAGCACGGATTTAGCTTCCTCCAGTAGTTCAATCGAACATACCATCGCAGCAGACAATGAGACGTTTAGGTGACATTTTGCATGTGGATATCTGGAATTCTGTGGTTCGAGTGCACGTTTCACATGCTATTTCATACGCCCATCATGAACTCCCTCGTAGAACCCCTATTCCATTTATTTGAATTTGACTAGACCTCAGCTGAGCCCCAGCCACCGTTGGGGCAGTCAGCCTCACATCATCTGCTCTCGAACACGAGGTCTCCCGCAGACTGGGCAAGTTTGGACGAAGCCAAGATTCGTTCGTATCCAGCAGATGCTGGTGTTCCGACGCGGCGTTCCTTGGCTACAGCGGGTGCGGAGTGAACCCTTACAGCGCAAACCTCATCCCTCATCACGAGGAAAGTCAAATGAAGAACAAGGTATTGGGCTCATAGAATTACAGGTGGATGTCTGCACAAGTATGAATGAAGACTGAAAGGTTGGTTCGCGGAAGCCATTCCCACAAGGAGGGGGTGGCGTTGAATACGGATAACTTTAAATAGTAGAGTTAGCGGATCGACGAATACGAGGTTGACAGTCCTTCTCGGGACGCTGCTTCTCAGATTAAAGCAGAAGCGACACGAAGCGTCAGGTTATATATATAGATGATTTGGTGGTGCTATAACGAGGCCTGTACGAGCGCATTGAGGTGGAATGATCCCTGCATGCACAGCCATGAGGCTCTTGATGAGCGGGATATATTGTCAATCCAGAAACTATTACCCCCTTGGGTAATCTCTTCCTCATACTTCCATTTATGGTACAACATGGTTTCTATCCAAGAAACCGAACAATTCAAATGCATATACCTCCTACAAAAATAATAGAAGTGGCCTGATCCGGTACAGGTGTCCACGTGAAATGCGTTGGCGTGATAATACACTACAACATAAGCTTATATTGGCTCACAGAAACCATGGAACGGGCTGGAGGCCGACCGAACACCAAAGATGCAACACGGTAGACCGCTCCAGACTTGAAGAGATTGAATTGTAACGGTGATGAGGGCAAAAGCGTGGTTCGTTCCACACTCCCCTCAAAATCCTCCCGAGATATAATAGATCCATTGCACTTGGACTTAGCCTTAGCTCCTTTTAGCTTCTTATCAATACTAGCATACTAACATATATTCAAACGCTGCTACATAACTCATAAACACCATGCCCGTCAGAGACTACGGAATCTGGAAGGGATTTCCAGCTCACTACGAGCTGGAAGATCGTTTCGAGGACCCCAAATCCCCCCATCTCTCGCTGTACTACCATGACAACAATGCAAAAATGCCACAATTCGACCGTGACTACCGACACAAACACAAGGGCAATCCACCAAACAAGCAGAAACCAAAGGAGATACCTGGATTATTCCGCGCCGCAATCAACATCAAGTCCACAGGCAAGGAGTCCCGGCTTGCCTATTGGGTGAACCATAACATTGTCGAGCATCCCATCGCCAAGAAGCTATCTAATTTGGACTTCGGCTTCCACCCGATTGAAGACCTCACCGATTTTGATGGTAAAGGTCTAGACTTCATTCGAGGGAACCTCTTCACTACACAGAGCGGCCGTGTTCTTCCCCATGACATCCCCGGCACAAATAACGATATAATCGACGTTCTGGAGCCCGAGGTAAAAAAGGCAATTCACCACAAAGCTACTATATATCTATTCGGGTCCATGTTCAACACCAGAAATGGAATCCACAACGTCCACATGAATCAGGGCAATATTCCACACTTTGTCAAGGACGATGGCGTATTCCAGGATGGCGGCCTTCTCATTGAGTACGACGATCACTGGACTGGCGTTTTTCTTGCATTCGCCTCACAAGCCGCTCATACCGATGATCACAATGGACATGCTTTCGCAAAGCACGTCGTTACCTGGGCGGACATTCTACCCAAGGAGATTATTGAGAATTCGGTGGCTATCAAGGAAGCACTCATCAATCCACGTGGCAGAGATGACCGGTCTGCCAAAGAAAAAAAGTTCGTTACGCTGGAGAACCTTACAAATCACAGAGTGGCCCTGGAATCATGGAGGTTTCATAATGCTGCTGGTCAAGTTCAAGCACTCCCTCACAATGCAGCTTTGGACTCTCGAGCTATGAAAAGGTTCGAGATGCCAAATTGTCCTCTTTCTAATAATGGTGATACTATCACCCTACTCAATGAGGACGGCCTCAGGGTCGATGGGGTAAGCTATGGGGCTCGGCAGGGAGCGACGGAAGGCCGTCCGATTGTTTTTGCCCATTGAAATTGATTACTTTTGCAGCCAAGTTGGGTATTCTTGTCTTGGCAATGATGACAATATCGCAAAGTGTTAGGTTGATGAGCGGTGAAAAAAAGAAAACTTGTAACGCAAAATTACTCTTCCATCTCAATTTTGTTTTACGAATTGCTGATCCAGACTGTCAGATATGGCTACTCTGTGTGTAACTTCCTAAGCTAACAATGATAATCGTGGAAATACATTTAAGGATATGGGTTGAGTGTTGACTGGGTTGCTAGATGTTTTTGGCGAGGCATGGCATAGCCATTTAGCGGCCACGGCGCGCCCTCCGTGATATAGCGTTTAGATCGTATAACGAAAAGACGTCGTAATGAAAAGAATTATATAAACAATAGAGTAAGATATCCAAACCGTCAATGATCCATGGTTTATGTGGCAAAGCTAGACTTCGATAATTTGCAGTGGGAAAATGATTACAGTACGTGGTGTGTTCGGCAACCTCATCCACTGGAGAAAAAAAGTTTAAAGGAATAGGTCACAGCTCGCGTTCGAGATCGGGCCTCACCATGGTTTCTTGCTTCGGATAAGCATCGAAATCTAAGCAAGGTTGAGTGGTAGCGTACCGTGGGTCCCTGTAGTTTGGCTGTCTACGGGAGTAGATTTCGTATAGAGTCTTTCTTTGTTCATGCGTTCAGTGCGGAGAACTATGTACTGAGGTTTCACCATCGGAAGGATTATATCTATGGTGTCCTTGTATTACAAACGACGTCAATGTCATTATGACGGCTCTTGGATGGTCATTGGTATGTAGTTAGTAGGTACCCACTTTCGCTGCTCTTACAACACTCGGCAATTAGCCTGAACGATGTTATAAGAAGACAATGCCCTTGACATCTTAGTGCTTGTACCTCAAAACCCACTGTTCATTTGTTTAGGAGAAAGACTTACGCCACGTACCATTACAATGTGGGCTTTCCTTCTTTTCACAATCTGCACGCTGTCAGTGCAACCAGCGATCGCTTGGGGAGATGTTGGGCATCGAGCTATCGCCTACTTGGCTGAGAAACACCTTACTCCTACCGGCAATAATCTCGTAAATGAGCTTCTCGCCAACAATAAAGGGTTTGATATCTCTGACGCCGCAACGTGGGCGGACACCATCAAGTGGAAACGACCGCTCACTAGACCTTTGCATTATATCAGTATGTTATACGAATAGTATATGGATCACTCAACATCTAATTTGGCTTCAGACCCAAATGACGAACCTCCAAATTCATGTTCCGTCTCATATCCGGATGATTGCCCTGCCGAAGGCTGTATCATTTCACTGATGGCAAATATGGTAAGTTGCCTGTATCCACCATGTCGTTGACACGAAATTTTTCTTACTTTCGTCCCTCTGCGTCCTCGGTCTCTAACACTCTGCAACTACAGACCCATCAAATCAATGACAAAAAAGCCAATATGACCCAGAAAAAGGAGGCCTTGATGTTCTTGATTCACCTTTTCGGGGACCTACACCAACCGCTGCACGTCACAGGAGTGGCAAAAGGTGGGAATGATATTCGTGTCTGCTTCGATGCCAAGGCTCCGTGCGACGATGACAACAAGAAATGGAACCTACACGCAGTCTGGGATACTGCCATTCCACACAAAATCAATGGCATAAAGCACAGTCTCAAACACAATCCTGAAAGGCTAGCGTCAGCGAAGTGGGCCGATAGACTCCATCAGAAAAACAGGCCGCGACCAGTCGATACCGAGTGTGCAAATACTCGACAACCCTTGAAATGCATCAAGAAGTGGGCGACGGAATCAAATCAGCTTAATTGTGATTTCGTGATGGAAAGGGGGCTTGAGTGGCTTGAGGAGAACGATCTGGGTGGTGAGTATTATGAGGTAGCTGCGCCTATTGTTGATGAACAAATCTTCAAAGCAGCTGTACGACTTGCCGGTTGGATCAATGCCCTCGCAGATAGGGCAGCGGCCGATGAATTCAGAGACGTCCATCTTCAAGGTGATCTCTAATGATGGGATATGGTCTGTTACATGGCTTCTGGAAAAGTGATTTTTGTTGTCATGCTCTAGTGTGAGTAGGCTTGTCCTGGAATAATACTATCAATGAATGGAAAAGTAATGTTCTCGGTACTGGTTGATTTGAGTGGACAAAAAGACGCAAATATGATTTAGGTCGTGATTAACTGAGTGGATTTTCAGGCTGAGTCCCGCTACTAGTAACTATATTTACCCCCTTGCATACTTATCACATCAACCAGATATATTTAAGCTTTGCTCATAATCCGGCAACGCCCACTTGACCATCCACTCCGACTGGAGCACATCTTCAGCTGTCGGTCGCGCTTCCGGTCGGAACAGCAACATCCTGCGGATCAGATCCACAAACGCGGCTCTCTCTTCCTCCTCAACCACACCTCTCCACTTTCTCCTCCACTTCTGTATGTCTATGTCGAATGCCTCCTCAAGGGGAGGCCATTTATTCTCCAGATATGCGTCTGTTGGATGCCCATCCTCCGTAAAGAACTTGCCTCTTCCCTCCCAACGCAGCCACCACTCCCTTGGCAGTGGTCCCAGTACATCGATATGTTGTGCCACAATTTCATCGTCGGGAACCATATCAATACTGAAGAGAGCTTTCATTCCTATAACCTCCCATATCGCCGTAGCTAGGCTCCAGATGTCCGAAGAATATGTAAGCGGCTTTTGTGGCTCAAATCTGGCTTCTGGGGAGCGAAAGGCCGGAGGTGTGTGGCAGTCTTGTCCAAGTCGAACCTCTGAGGCGGGAGCGAAGGCCTCGCCAAAGTCGCTAAGAAGTGGACGTACATCGGCTAGCGTCATTGTTTCGGCATATTTTCCTAGAAATAAAGGCTTCACCGCTTGAGCTGGGATATTAGGAGTAAGGGGCTTTCCATCGCAGCGCGAGATGGGAACTGTCTCGGGTTCCCCATAACTTTCGTACAATTCTTTGATAGAAAGATCGTCAAACTTATATGGGAGCTTAATCATGATATTCTTTAGGTGAATATCTTGATTCAGTAGGTTGTAATTAGCTCATGGGGACCACGTCGTAAGAGGGCCTCTTGACGAACCTCCGTGTACATATCCGTGCGAATGCATGTAAGCAACAGCCTGTGTAAGTCCATAGCACAGCGCTCGAGCCACGTCAAGAGGAAAAAGACGGCTGAAAGAGATCTCCCTAAGATTACATTGTGCGGGGGCTGTAGTATAGCACGCATGTATCCCGTTTGGACCCTGTACTTGGAATTCGTCGAATATCATCGGTATCAAGCTGCGTTCGTGGGCAGGAGGTGCTGAGAATGAGGATGACTTTAACAGTGTTCTAAGTACCCTTGCCTCCCGTGGATGCGCGTCCGCTGTGTTGACTTTCAGGGCGACATATTTCTTAAGGGCAGTATCTCGAGCGAGCCAGACGGTAGAGTAACCACCATGACCTAGTTTATCTACGATGCGGTACCGGCTATGAAGCACGTCACCGATCATAACTGGGTGGTAACCTCCAGGCTGATAGTCTTCAAGTGTTTCCACCCCCATGATCCAGTTGTACTCCACGCGAGCCTGAGGCTTTGTGGAACTAAGCCGTGCAAATAAGCCTGAGTGGGTCTTCTGGGGGCAGTGGGGCGACCTGACACTTGGTGGGGAGGAACATGGTTGGCTAATAGGTGTTGAGGAAAGAATAGAGCGCCCAAGTATCTGGGCACGACACTTCATGGTCAGTTGGTATGATGGATGCCTGATGATGGTTCCGAAGCTGCCTCTTGCGCATCTGGGAAGGAAGAAGAGTTCCACAAGCACGAACTGTCTGTTGCCGTAGTGATCATATATCACGTGAAGATGTACAGTCATACATATCATCGGCAGCTTATTTAGATCATAACTGAAAGTAACGTTGTCAAATAGTCTACTCGGTTAAGGGTCTTTGCTCGGGTTTCATGGAGACTCTGTATACAGATGACCGAAATTGCTCATTACAACTATACTCCTTATGTTGATAGCAGCAGTTTACTTTATTTTACATTATTTTTTATTCTATTTTATTTTTCTTTTTTTTTTTTCTCAATTTTCAATTTTCTTTTATACCTGCTGAGTTGGTTCTCAAGTACTGATCAGAACTTCAATTATGTACTATCAAAGCTGGCTACAACTACAAAGATGGTAGAATAGATTATGTCACCATTTTCGAGTCTGAAATTACTATAGCCACTCGCGGCTGGTCCTGTGCCTTCGACTGAGTTGTAAGATCCCTTGGGTGTCCTTCCTCTTAGAAGGAAAGGGCTGTGGAATAAAGGCAAATAACTTGAATTCGAACAAGCATGACCTAACAAAAGTGAAACTCTTGAAACGAATGACAGAACTGACTGTTGAAGCCAATTATGATTAGCGATGTTGCGATTCGCCCCATGCCTGCGGCATACTAAGCTTGCCCTTGAATAGGACAGACTACTAAGTTAACTTGCCTCCTATCAGCCTGCTTGTTGTCCAACGTACGACCTGACGTGTTACGATTCCACTCCGTGTGCATGTCTCTTTGTAGAGGCAGGAACTTAAGGGAGGAGAGTAAAGTCCCCAGACTCCGCGTAGATAGTATTGAAATCTGAACAGGAAGCAGCCCGGACGCGATAAGGACTAGAAGACGCAAACTTCATGTCAGCAAATAATGGACACGCACCCCACGAACGGTACTCAAATGGAGTCTACCACATACGTTGTGCGAAGGGGGGACGGGCAACTTGGCGGAGGAATCGTCACACAGCCCCCACCATCAGTTGTGATGGGCGTCCGGCTGAGGAGATCGGCGATCTGGGGAGGGAATTCCCTAAAGTTGGTAAGATAGAGGCAGAACTGTGGCGGATCAGTGCTGGAGAATGTAATTACATTAGCTAGGGCACTAGACCATGTTTCAAAGTTTTGAGTCTTTCGCGATACTTACTTGACCGCGGTCCAGCACACTTGCCATGGCTGCTTGCAGTGAACGGTGTCACCGGCAGCGGGCTTGATAACTGCGATAGCGCTGGCAGTCGTCAGAAGGGTGGCGATAGCAACAGGGATAAGATACATGATGAGGACAAGTATTATCTTGCTTTAAAGTCTGTTTTGGGGGGTCTGATGGATGTTGCATTGGCTTGATCGAATCCGTGGAGAGCTAGCCTTCTTATACCGGCCATGTCGACTCTCACGCTGCTCTACTCGCTTACCCCGTAGGTTTGACTGGTGTCCGATCATGGCAGTCAAGGGATCTATGTCTAGTACTTGGCACAGCCACTCTCATTACGAGATGAGCATCTGTATGGACGGAGCGGAGTTGGATTCCCAGTTCGTGATCCTGAATCAATGTTTCACGAATTATTGTTGCTAATTAATCAAATCTAGCATTTCATATGCTGCCTACGAGTGAGTGAAAAGTGCAGCCAATACGAGAAAAAAGGATAGTGGATGTATCCCATGATACCTCGTGTGATCTTCAAGTCAAAGTATGCTTTTACAATTGGCTAGTATACATCAGGGCTCCTACTCCAAACCTTCCTCGCAAGGGTATACGGACACGAGAGAATGGATTTGTTATCCGAGTTGCCTCCTTGGCGTTAACGGTTGATTCAGGAGAGCCATACTGATGTTGCTGATAATCGTTTTCTATATTCAAGAGGTGCGCGAAAAATAAGCAGATTCCCAATTTTACCAAAGCGCTGGGGATGTGTAACGTCATGTATACCTGCAACAATGGCCAGCATTTAACCTCAGCGACCAAGCGTTTTGCTTCAAGTCCAGGTGATGATAGGTGTATCAAAGCTTCGGACGACTACCCGTGGTCGTACGGCCTTCGGCTATGCATTGTCACCTGCCAAAACGCACCAATAGCATTATATTCCGACGTAAGATTCCATATGACAAGATCGATCCGTTTGAGTAATGGAGCTACTGCATTAGGCAGTATTACAGGAGATCTTCGTGAAACAGTTGGCGTTGATATGTCCCGTTCGTAATCGCCTCCAGGATTTCCACGTGTGTTTGAAGGATATTGTCAAAGGATCATACAAAGTTTAACTATTATACGTGTGATTCTAGCTCAATTGGCAGAGGGTGGAGAACCAAGTTAAATGTACAATCACGGCTGGAATTTCATCTGCCGATCTAATCCATGGCACTCAAGATACTCTCCGCATAATGGAAATTACCAGATCAATTGCTGTCTACTGGGTCTTTCTGAGTTGCACCAAGAAGTGCGTGATCGGGGTCCAAACGGTACGCCGGGTGATAAAGGCTGGGCGATATGCGATAGACTATCTGTAAGGCATACAGCTATGACTGCTACGAACGGGATCATTAACAAGCCCTATGTTGTGGATATGAAGGTATAATAATCAGTGGCCCTTGGATAGCTACCCTGAAGGTGCTAGCGTATTCTACGGTGATGGTGTGGGATAGGGTAAAGAATGAGGTATACAGTTAGGCGGACTTGAGACAATGATGATAGGACGACATTGCACAATCTATCCAGGGATTTCTCAGTGTTGTCATGTTCGGGATAAATTAGAGGCCATGGTCGAGGTCATTGAATCATCTTGTGACCTCGGTCTTGGAAATGGCTAATGAGCTTGCCCTTGGCATGTATGCCTAGTAGTACTCCGAATGCCTCATGCTGGAGAATAGCTCAGTTTTACGGGTCTAGAGTGCAATTCATACCTGCCACTCACATTAACCACCAAGGACGAATCGGTATTTCTCTGTCTCACCATAGTATCTGCATATCTATACCCTTATCTAGCCAAATGGATGATCCCTAAAGGAAAGCACATGCAGAGTCATGTCGGAACCGCAAGATCAATTGTCCGGCATATCCTTGTTTACTCCCTACAGCGCCCGAGAAACGTTGACTTCTTCATCTTCTGGAGGGCTCTGTTCACAATGTGGCTCTCCCTTATCCCCTCAATCATCACTCCGGATTATACCTGGCCAGCACCCGCTGTTACTACAGTCCAAAGAGTAACCCCACCAGTGCCCGCCGTACCAGGCGCCAATAGCAGATGGCTTTGGGGTAAAGCACATGGTGTGCTCTACCACTTCTCACGGTGCTACTGCTACCTGTTCGGGTTATATTTTGACCCGCACATTATCCAGCTGCCGTTTGGACTCGTTCTAAAATGGACCGATCGGACGAGCGTGGAGGAGGTCATTGCAATGAAAATGGCTCGAGCAGCTGGTATTCCAGTGCCGAGAGTCCTCAGCTGCGGAGAGCACGTTACTCCTCAGTTGACCCGAGAGGTCTCGATACTCATGACGAGACTGCCAGGCTTCAGCCTTATGAACTCCGATGATCCCTTGGAGATTGCTGACGAGGGTCCGTGGCTTGAAGAACTGAAGACTTGCGTCCACGCTATGCGCGAGTGGGAACCACCAAGTCAGGATATTATCTGCTCGCCTATCGGAACGGCCCTCCGCAGCTCGCGCGTCCCTGACCACATCATGGGTCCTTTCAAAGATCACAAATCATTCTACCAGCACCTTTTTGCACCAGCATCTCAGCATGGTTTCATATCTGTTGATGAATACAATAATACATTCGCTACTGCGAAGCAGTTACAACAGCGCCCTTATAAAGTCAAGTTCACTCACGGAGACCTCAAAGCTCATAACATTCTAATCAATGAAGATGGGCACTTGGCTGGCTTTCTCGACTGGGAATCCGGGGGTTGGTATCCCGAATTTTGGGAATACACGACAGCAATGCGCTTCGGGAGAGAAAGCTGGTGGTATCAGGTTGCTATGTGGATGGGTGGTGATGAGTATCGAGAAGCGCTAGAATCAGATAGAGCGTTGAACCGTTTGACGGTGGACTCTTACATAGCTTTTTGATTGCGTTGCATAGACAGAAGGCCAGACATAATGAGTACTGTACAGACACAGCCTACCAGGCAAATGGTAAACACGGGTCATGGCACTCTTCATGTTTTGTACGCTTGCCTTGTGACTATCAGTTATTAAAGCGAGAGTCCAGCCATCGGCTGCCCGCGAGTTGTTCGATGTCTCGGCGTGGAACGAGGCACCTTTCTGCTTTTTACACTCGGGACCCTTTTTTTTTTGGCTTCCTTGGTATGAATGTGCTGCTCTACTACGTGACAACATATGCTATTATTTATGGAATGTCCTTCACGCTTGCTAGTTACCCTCTACCAATCCTCAACGCCGCATCAGTAGTTGGCCGTATTATACTTGATGCATGTAAGGTTCCCCCTTCCTTCAACCTTGCCACAAATGCTTATCTCAGTCCCTTTTGAGTAGTATGGAGCAGGTAAGACAGACCCAATGAATGTGTTAATACCAACGTACTTTGCCCTTGCGGTTCTATCCTTCGCGTAGGTTGGGATCGAAAACAACCTCAGCCTCATAGTTTTCACTTTACTATACGGCATATTTGCGGAAGGATTCATGGCCCTGCCCTATAGCATTGTCGTCAGACTCACCCTCCGTTGGCGTTGCTGGAGTCCGGATGGGTATGGTTAGTACAGTGGGTAGCCTGACAATTCTTATTGGCACTCCGTTGGGCGGTGCTATTCTTCGTCATGGTGGCTGGATAGCACTTCAAATGTTTGGTGGTGGAACTCTTCTAGTCTCAAAAGTGAGCGTCTTTGTGAGCCGAATTTCCAAGACTGGGTGGCATTTTACTAGGGAGCTTTAATCAACATGGACAAGCTTCTTGGATAAATAATACAGTGATTGGACGTTAATATGTGGGTATATTTCAGCTAATACAGAGGAACCTATGAAGTTCTAAAGTTTACTTCGAAAGCCAAAAGCCACTTTAAATGACCTCACAGGTCAATATCATCCATCGTATCGCTGCATGCCGTAAGCATATATTGCTTTAGATTGATCAAATATTATGTCACAATACTCTTAACAAGGCTTCGCCGTAGATATGATCTGCAGATTGCGTTGGACTCCCTCGATTGTTAGACTAATGCAGACAAAAGGTAAGACAGATTCTGGGTGGATTTGAAACTGTGATCTATCCTTGGCTATACCCTAACTGAACCTTACTGAAAGGAACAATGATGTTGATACCGTATGGGCGAAACAATTTTTAGAGGCTCCAGACCGATCCACAGCCACATGTAAACAGAGCATCGTCGCATTCATACCCTGCTAGGTAGATTTCTGAGATCCACGGCTATCTAAATCTCGGGAACCCGCATCTTACGATCTCCAGCCAACTTTAAATGTAAGAGACTTTCGTGAGGGGCTATAGTAGGGCGGCAAATCCATACCCACCCACGACGGCTTGGATTTGGATATCGATCTTCGTATCTATTCTACATATGCTGTGTTTGATCAGGATTCCTCGGCGGGACTTCCTCAAAAACTTCTCTGTTTTCAGAAAACATCTGCATATACTCTATATCATTCCTTCCAATGTTTGTTACATTACATACGACCACAGGGTGTGGAAAACAGGGCTTCCCGTCCGCTCAGCCGTACTTAAGCCACACGCCGGGAGGTTAGTAGTTGGGTGGGTGACCACCAGCGAATCCCTTCTGTTGTATGTTTTTGTGCGTTTTGCATATTCATAAAACCTTAAAAATGGGTAGTAGTAGTACTACTATTCTCTATTCTATCTGAATTCATCAGTTGGAAGTGTATATCAGATGTGAGTGAGTCTGTATACATTGCGGCGCTTGTCGTGAAGCATTTTGCAAGGACCTGTATTACGCCTGGCAGCCCTCGTAAAGCTGACTACAAAGTGCGAGCGGCCTTGCTCCATCATCATAGGAGTACATATGAAGTGCAAATATATCACCAGGATTACATTGAGTCTTGTAGACCACAATTAGGGTTGGATTTATGAGACCATACGAGACATTATCGCGGGTAATCTAGAAGTATATACACTCGCACCAGGGTTGCGTCTCCACCTAACATGTAACTTCTCTTACGATCTGTTACAATCTCAGTTATCGAGGGATAGTATGAAGCAAACTGGTTCCTGTGCTCGAGATTTTTTTGATCGAGTCATATGCTGCTTGGTAGGGAAGTCCTCGCATCCTCCCACAGTATAGGAACGAAGCTGCAAGAATATAATCCGCTTTCATAGTTGTGGATTCGTACAAAATTGAGATTGAAAGATGAGTGCTATCTTCTCAGTGTCTTCGCAGCTAATTACTAGTAGATTTATTGATGCGTTCTGAGTACTGTACCGCACTGGTGGGTAAACTATTGGTCTAGATTAGATCAATTCCATCTAGCTATTAATGAACCGGAAACCCAGAAGACCTATTGTCTACAAATCGTGCTGGAATGGTACCAACTTTGCCGATTTTGTGCCATAAACTAGTCATGAAGTCCCCAATTCTTGTCGTAAGAGCAGCCATTCTTTTCAGACCCATGACAAATGGATATCGATCTTTGACCCCTGCGGGCGCGACTGCGGCGCTAAGGCCTCACTAATGGGACCCAGGGCTGATCTGTGGAACGTGAATCAATATCACCAGTAATCATATTATTGCATGAATAAGATACATACAAGCCCCGCCACGACCAGGTCGACATCTGATCTTGCCAAGTTTACCCTTAAAGTACAAGTGTTTTGTGCAGAAATCCGGCGATTTGTTGAACAGCATGCTGTACCGTTTCTGGATTATCGTAAAAGTCGAAGTGAGTCGCCTCTGTCCAAATGCATTCTTTCGGTCCAGCTAACAAATCGTAGACTTTAGAAGCTTGAGTAGGGAACGCTGCCTTTTGAGAATGAATCATCAATGTCGGAGCAGTAACATATGAAGCCTTCTCAACAGGGTTGAAAGTGAGCCATGACTCCCATGACATGACAGCAAAAGAATTGCGCCACGCGCGAATACCACCGCCTCGTGACTGATCCATGTAGTAGGAATCTTTAGGAGTCTTGCTCGCTGCGGGCTCAGTGTCTGAGTATGCTTTAATCATCTCAATTTCGCCCGTCTCTCTGTAAAGATCACGAGCATGACGACCTGAAGCCTTTCGACTTTCAACCCCATCAGCACCAAACAGTATTGAAAGTAGATCCGGCTCCCCGAAAAAGCCTGCTACCGTTACCAAAGCGCGTATACGATTATCTTCTGCTGCAGCATAAAGGATATTTCCACCAGAAGTGCATATACCCAAGAGTGCTGTAGCAGCCACGTCCTTCCGGTTTACCAAATAGCTCACTGCCGATGACAGGTCTTTGGTCTTTTGTGTCGGGACTTCAGAATGACGCTCTGCGCCACTACTTTCCCCCCAGTTGGTATAATCGATGGCCATGGCGATGATGCCGTGGTGCGCCAATTGGCTCGCATATGTACCGCTCATCTGCTCCTTAACAGACGCCATTGAACCGCCAACGACAACGGCAGGATATCGTTGATTGCAATTATAGGTTTTAGGAAGGTAGAGATGACCGACAATGGAGCCGTTGCTTCCGTTTGGAAAACTAACAACTTTGGGGGCATTCCGAACCGCTGCGGAAATCATGTTGAAATGAACTTCAAATTTGGTTCAGGAGATGAAACGATCAAGGGACTGACAAAACAAAAGCTTCTGGTACGAGTGAGGAACACTTCTGCTATATGTAGCACGCATACGGATGTATAGGCTCAAAGAGAAAGACGGGCTTTTTATCATAAGGAGCGGAGAGAAATGAGGTGGGTAAGCAATCTTCGGCGATAGGACATAAGAGTGGGCAGTGTAATGCCCGGTTCGTCAGCAGCCGCTCGGAACGCTCGAACCCTCCCCATCCGGGATCGAGGTTTACAGTACATGGTTGAAAACATAATTATGGCAGCTCTGCCACTTATGCATCCAAGTACGAGAGTACGTACTGCCTTTGGCTGCCGGAGAGCTATGCTGATAATCTGGAGGGAGCCATAGCTCTCTTTGGTCCTGAATAGTAACTCACTGCTCGCCAGAGATACCTCGGCAAAGAAAGGATGCATAAGCCCTCAACATTAACACAATTTTATCAACAAGATAAAATCTGCACATGCCAAATCCATCATACTAGTAATATACGACGCCGATAATATGAATGTCTTATAATGGCACGACTGTGAGAAATTATACCTGTTCAGTGTTAACAGATTTCAGCAATACAGCGAAAACGTCCTTGGGCAAGAAGATCGTCAAACAAAAATGCTCGGCTTCGGAAGTTCAAAAACTGTGGATCTCTGATCTGGGCGGCATGAATGAAGGGAGGTGCTACCACCACACCAGCCAGCCTGCCTCCACACCAGTCTCCGCTCATGCCACACCCTCTGCCTACATCCGCCTACTTTATCAGGTAAGGTTTTATAGGGGTTTGATCCCTATAAGATAAGAATTGTTTCATTAAGCTAGTAAAATCCCATTATCTATCTTTTTATTCTGCCTCAGCTGAGGAGAAATTTAATTTATCAGACAGTATATTATTTGTTAAATCAGTAATTCTTTTGCAGCCTCTGCAGGCGAAATCGGGTATTTTTGGCAGTCAAATTATTTATTATATTTTATCTATCGTCTTCCATACCATATCTTTCATATTAGATTGCCAACAATGTCTAAGACTGGGAGTCAAGATATGTCTTTTTAGAAGACGGTGTTTGGGCCAATGCCTCAGCATGACGAATACAATACCAAATCCTCGATTACAGGCATAGATTCGATACAAAAACATCCTTTTTACCGGAGTATTCATTCTTCAGGGCACTAGACAGATATGAGTTAGTGTTATTTTAGATTAGGGTTTGAAAGTATTCTGTCAATGTTGAGGATCAAAGGATATTTTGTTAATATAACAACAGGTATAAATTTTTCCATAACCTACCCTACCCTGGCCATTAAATCACTCTAGTTCAGGGCCATATTCCTGCTTCAAACAGTGAGCACCTGCATAGCTAGCATCTCACTTAGCGGGCTCGATCAGGTATAAGAATATGAATTGAATTGAATTGAATAGTTCACTTAAAAAGTAAGACGAGAAGAAATACCTTTCGTTGGTTGTAGCCTACTTATTGATGACCCACCGGAATGGTTCAGGCCCAAATGAAGACGATTTGTGATAACGAGGCTGAGTCAGACCGCATTGCATTCCAGCAGGAAAAGCACCGCGGGTTGAGGCACAGCATGCCGATCGCAGCTTTTCGATGAAAAGAATCTCACTAGTGCTGATAGCAGGATCTTAACCAGTTCAGAGAAGAGCCTAGCATTATGATGGGATGTTCGCGATTTTTTCTCGATGGGGAAATTCTGACGTCCAGCCAATTATGACCGGCCAGGTCTCACTGCCCTCAAACCCTGACACCATCAATTCCCTGCCACGAGGCTGAGCAGTTCGTCGCATATTAGGGCCTCAAAATCCGGAAGAATGCGATTCTTGTCTCAACCCACACTTACTTCCAACAATGCATTACTCTCGTTCCTCTCTTCTTTTCGGAGCACTGTGTACATTGGGTCTTGCCAGCCCTTTGCCGTCGAGCACAAGCCCTACAGTGCACCTCCGTGATTCCAACGTCTCGTTCAAGGGGACGACGAGCAACTTGACCGAATCCTTCCTCAACATTCGCTTTGGTGAAGACACGAGCGGGAGCAACCGCTTCGCTCCTCCAAAGCCTTACAACTATCCCTCCGGCTCTGTGGTGAATGCCACTCAGTCCGGTGCAGCTTGTCCCCAGCAAAAGGACCCTATTGCAGATTTTCCCATCTTTGACAATGTCACTGCCATCTCTGAGGACTGTCTGACGCTGCGTGTCGATCGGCCACTCAACACGTCTTCTTCAGACCGTCTACCAGTTCTCGTCTGGATCTACGGCGGCGGCGACACCATCGGCCAAATCTATGACTCTGCCTATGACCCAAGCCTTCTGGTCTACGGAGCCGCCCAGAAAGATGTCCCGGTCATCTACGTTGCGATGAACTACCGTCTCAGCATTTTCGGATTTGCCTCGTCACCTGCATTAAACGAATCTGACTCCCTGAACGCTGGTCTGCTGGACCAACGCTTAGCCCTATGGTGGGTCCAAGACAACATTGCCGCCTTCGGCGGCGACCCAGACCAGGTCACCATCTTCGGCGAAAGCGACGGCGCAACAGGCGTCGGCCTGCAGCTAACAGCCTACGGCGGCAAAGTGCCCAAAGTGCCCTTTCGGCGCGCTATCATGGAATCAGGCGGCGCCAACGCCGACCCCGGAACCACCACCAACACCTCGAGCAAGCACACAGCCACCCTAACCAACCTGGTCAACTGCACAGCGTCCTCCAGCAGAGAGGAGTTGGAATGTCTGCGTCGTCTCCCAATGAAGACCCTCCTCAACACGGCCTACTCCTACGAACTCTCCCTCAACTCAATGGGCGGCATGGGCGTCTTCATCCCCACAGCCCCCTCATCGTTCATCCCTGATGCCCCCTCTAAGCTGCTCCGAACCGGCCAATTCGCCCGCAACATCGACCTCATCTCCGGATGGTGCGAAAACGACGGCGCTTTTTTCACTTCCACAACTCTAAACTCCTCATCCGACATCGCCGCCTCCCTCCAGGACAGCTACCCCAACCTCTCCAATGCTACCATCACCAAAGCCCTGGACCTCTACCCCGTTTCAGACTTCTCCCCGGACCCATCTGCAAACATTTCCGCGCACTACTTCCGCGCTAGCCAGATGCATCGCGATTTTGACTTCACCTGTCCCAGTCTCCTGACTATCCAGACGAACATTAAGTACGCCACTAACCCCGCCAATGTCTCGAACTACCTCTACGCACTTAACCAAACGGCCTTTGCGGAGGTGTTTGAGTACTTGGGGATGACGTATTACGGTGTTCCGCACTTCAGTGATATCATGTATCTCTTTAACTCAGTTACGGGTGGTTTGTTCAAGGATATCTCTACGGCATCGGACCGGAAGCTTGCGTCGGAGATGGGTGCTAGCTGGGCTTCGTTTGCGTACTGTGGCAATCCGAGCCGTGCTAGGGGTAGTGTTGAGGGATGGGAGCAGGCGTATGCTGCGAATACTAGTTCCACTACGCCGGAGTTGCAGGTCTTGGGTGGTCCGAAGATGAGATTCACTGGGAGTGGCAAGGGGGGTGCGTATGGTGAGGATTTGGTGAAGAGGTGCGCGTTTTGGAATGATCCTGTTGTGGCGAGTCAGTTGGGGGTGTAGATTATGTTAGTGATGAGTATAAGCGTGGGTGCATGCTGCCCTTTATTTAGTTACGAGATGGATATGAGTTACGCATTATGGACAAACAATTTGATACGCTCTTTATGATAGCTATACAGTATACAAAGATTGGATACATGGTTATTCTGTAGCTCTGTTTTTATTTATCAATAAGGACCCCGGCAAAGCACCCTGATCAGAAAGTAGTAGCTTTCTTCTGAAGGTAGTACAGCTACGTAGCACATATGAGAGAAGACAAGGAAGGAGATTCTATCACGTAATATAGGATTTGTTCGTAGTTAAATATAGTAGTAGGGCCCAGTACGCTTTTCCTTCGGCCATGGCGTCGTGACGATACCATCCCAAATCAATTATAATCTCTTGTATGATTCTACCACAAAACAATACTGAAAACAGGCACAGCGTCTCTTTCTTAATGAAGTATAGCAACAGCGTGGCACAAGGAAGCATCAACCAAAGATCTCAAACTTATTGTATCCGCTCACCCCCTTGCCATCCATCGACTGACATTTTCAGAGTTTCTAAAACAGAGTTCACGATGATGACATCGATATTTCTACGTCCAGGAAAGCAACTACCAGAACGATTAAAGTAAAAATTTGTCCAATCAGCATTCAAGTAATTCAGTTCCAGCTCTAAAGTCCCAGGATTTGCGCTGCTTCCCTCTCCGCGCCCGTTTCCGGGCGGGTTTCCAGACTTTAAGAACCTGTTATCGGCATGCCGAAAACCAGGATATGCAGGGCACTAACGAAGTTAATTATCGTCTTCTACTACTTCATGTAGCAAGGGATCTGGAATATAATCAATATACATGAGTACATATTATCAACTAGCTTAGCCAGAAGTGAAGTGCTTCCAACGTCAACTGGCATCTACAGACATAACTCACCATGACGCTCCACAAAGCCCACACACACCACCCCTCAAGACCAGTTACTGTCCTCGGGGCGGGTATTCTAGGTCGTCGGATCGCGGCCGTCTTTCTTGCTGGCTCTTACACCGTGCATCTTTTCGATCCTGATCACAATGCTCTCTCCGCTGCTGAGTCATTTATCAAATCCTCTGGCGAGGCATTCACTGTACTGACGCCTTTGCCGCATCCTGAGCGGGGAAAGCTATCGCTTTTCTCTGATATGAAGAGTGCGGCTGAGAACGCGTGGCTAGTCATCGAGGCAGTTCCAGAGCAGCTCCCTCTCAAGATCAAGATTTTTGAGGAAATGGATAGACATACACCCGGGGATTGTATTCTCGCGTCAAATTCAAGTTCGTTCAAGTCAAGGCTTATGGTTCCTGGTTTGAGTGAGGAGAGGAAGAAGAGAGTGATGAATGTACATTTCATGATGCCGCCGGAGATGCGACCAGTAGAGGTGATGACCTGTGGTTCGACTGAAGAGGAGGTGATGGCTGAAATGATGGAGGTGTTGGAGAATTGTGGGATGTGTCCGTTTATGGTGCGAAAGGAAAGTACCGGGTGTGTTTCATTCTCTTAGCTCTAAGGTGACAATGCTAATCATGATGCAGGTTTGTATTTGGCCGTGCTTGGGCAGCCATCAAGCGAGAGATCCTGAGTATACTGGCTGAAGGAGTTAGCACCCCCAATGACATTGACCTACTATGGAAGGAAGTTTTTCAGCGCCCAACGAGTGGCCAGCCGTGTCAGCTGATGGATCAGGTTGGCTTGGACACTATTGCAGCTATCGAGGAGAACTACATCCAGGAAAGGGGGCTGTATGGGGACAAAACGGTTGATTGGTTACGTGAGAACTATATCAACAAAGGGCGATTGGGTGACAAGTGCGAGTCCGGTGGGTTGTATCCCGCCGAGCAGGACAGCATGTCTGAGAAGCTTTATGTCTTGGATGTTGGTATCGGGGATAATAACGCACTGCGTGATGCGAGGACAGCAGGTCGTATTCTCGCAGTTTCCCCGAAGAGTGGAAAAAGAACTACCCTTGTCAGTGGATTGTCTTATCCAGATGGAATTGATGTTTCTCCTTCTTGTGGGCGGATGTTCTGGACTAGCATGGGGCACGCTTTCTCTGCCTGTGACGGGTCTGTGCAGTCGGCTAAGCTCGATGGGAGTGATGTTCGCACGCTCCTGAAGCCCGGGACGGTATATACGCCAAAGCAGCTCATTGTCGACGATGTGGATCGGAAGTTGTATTTCTGCGATCGCGAGGGATTAAGTGTGCACCGGTGCAATTTTGATGGAACTGATCATCAGATACTGATTCAAACTGGGTCGTTGAAAGTCCCATCAGAAAGGAAAGATATGATGCGGTTTTGCGTGGGTGTGGCCCTTGATCGGGGGAATAGACATATTTACTGGACCCAGAAAGGGCCGAGCAAATCTGGAAAGGGAAGAATATTTCGTGCGGGGATCGATATTCCTGCTGGGCAAACAGCCAACAACAGAGCTGATGTTGAGTGTCTGCTTGAGGGACGTCCGGAACCGATTGATTTGGAGTACGATACGCAGACGCAAATGCTCTACTGGACGGATCGCGGTGAGCATCCTATGGGGTGCTCCCTGAATCGGGTTGATCTTAGTGGCGATATTGATAAAGAGACAATAGGGGAGAAGGTGGAAATACTCGCGAGACAGTTCCATGAGCCTATTGGATTGAAGCTGACGAAGAATGGGGTTTATGTCACCGACTTGGGTGGATGTGTGTATCTGGTAAGCGGGACGAAGAAGACGGTGGTAACCCAGGGAGAAGGATGTTTCTCAGGACTTGCTATACTGCAATAGTGTCATGACACTCAGCGTGCAACCAACTTACTCGAGCTAAGACTGGTTATGTCTTTCTTCAAGAATAGATACTCGATAAACCCTGAAAACGCGCCACGTCCTTCGAGTTAAGCAGAATTACCACTGCCAGACCATCAACATGATCCATGTTTTTCCTAACCTGTTCCCTGTTTCTGATCGGGCCAGCGAACTTTAACATATAGTATCCAGGATTCCTGCCGCATTTATGGACTGCAATTGCCTGATGAACCTCTTGTCAAGAAGCACTGGCGAGTTCCATCTGCGGCATTACCTGAGCATAGTCAACTTAACCCCAGATATAATAAAATCAGTGTTAATTGCATCAATAGTCAGAAAGGAGTGCTATCAATGCACAGTGAAATAATCTCGCCTTTGACAGGTAGGGCGTGTCCCTTCTCCAATTTGGAGAAATGCATTACTAACGAGGATCACGGATGCCTAGTTAACGTAAACCACAATCACGCGGCCCGTACAATTGCGCGGCCCATCAAATATTACTATATAAAAGTTATTTTTTTAATCTTTAATATCTCAACTAACTTTAAAAATAATGGTTTTATCTTAGAGTAATAGGTTAAGATAATCAAACATTTATTTTTAATTATTTTTTCAGATTTTAATAACTATATATAACAGCTGGTAATATAAAATACTAGTAATTTACTTATAATTTAAAAAATCTCTGAAATTAAATATAAATAAATTATTTATTTTTATTTAAATACTTTGAATATATTAGTTTTATTATTATTAATCTTCATTCAACATCGTAGACTTATATAAAGTGTAGTTATTGAGATATTATAATTATTATAAAAAATAAAATTTATATAGCGTTACAAGATGGGCCGCGTGATTGTATGGGCCGCGCGATTGTGGTTTACGTTAGTCTCTAGTCTGTGGATGACGTGAACAGTTTCCTGAACCTCGGCTTATTTTGAGGGGACTATTAACCCGGCCCTATATGTTAAGTATCTAGGCTGTCTTCATTTCTCTTGTTTACTTCTACGTCATATTCATGATGTTGACCCAGCCAAAGGGCTTCCGATCGATCAGCCTACGCGTCATACAGCCTCGTAGAAAATACATGTCCCACTTTGGCGTCGTGGAGCACACAGCTCGGTGTCAAAATGTCCGACAGCGTCCGGGTGCCGTGAAAGCTGGTCATGAAAACGAGCTGCGACTTTCTGTTAAGCAGTACATCCCACTCAATAATCCTCACCCGAAGGAAGGAGATGTCACTATTATTGGGGCGCATGCAAATGCGTTTCCAAAGGTGAGTCAACTCCTCATGTTTTAATTTTCAATATGACTAACTTGTGCATAAGGAACTGTACGAACCCCTTTGGGATGACCTTTACAAGCAGCTCGCAAGTCAAAACAGACGCATCCGATCAATTTGGATTGCAGATGTTGCTCAACAGGGACAGAGTGGTGTTTTAAATGAAGCCATCTTAGGCCATGACCGTGAGCTCTCGTCCCGCACCACACAAGCCGTGTGAACATTCTTTGACGCCAATCTAGCCGATTGGCTCGATCACGGGCGTGATCTTCTGTTCATGATAAATCAGCTTCAGGACCAGATCCCTCAACCACTTGTTGGCATCGGTCACAGTATGGGTGGAATGCAGCTGTGAGTATCCTCGATTCGCTCAAAGCGCCCATTTCTCATGGATGATAATCCAGAGCCCACCTGTCTTTATTGCACCCATCCCTATTCGAGGGTCTTATCCTGCTCGACCCGGTGATACAGCGCGAAAACCCAGGCCGCAAATTCGCCCAGACATCTACTTATAGACGAGACATATGGCCCTCACGCGAGCAAGCAGCAGCTAGATTCAAGTCAAATCCATTCTATCGAACGTGGGATCCCCGCGTCTTCGGCCAATGGATCCAGTACGGGCTACGAGACCTTCCGACCCCATTACACCCCGTCACAGACGAAACTGGACCTTCCGCCGTTACTTTGACTACAACCAAGGCACAGGAGCTATTCTACTTCGTACGGCCTTCGTATGTTGACGAGCGATCCGGACTTCCCCGCGGTAACCCTGAAGAGGAAATGCATCCGGATGACCATGATGCTGATTATCCTTTTTATCGACCTGAGTCGGCATGGATGTTTCGTCGGCTGCCACATTTGAAGCCACCTATTCTCTATCTGTTTGGGGAACAGTCGGATCTGTCTTCTCCAATTGCTCGTCGGGACAAAGTGGTAACAACTGGTACGGGTCTGGGAGGTAGTGGGGGTGCAGCGCGGGGACTTGTTGAGGAAGTCGTGCTACCCAGTGGCCATATGTTTCCAATGGAGCTGGTAAAAGAAACTGCTGAAGCTAGCGCGGCGTTTATTGACAAGAGGTTATCTGATTGGGAGTCGAGGGTTGCGACGTTTCGCAGGGCGTGGGATGGAGTACCTCATCATGAACGGCTGAGCATTGATGGGCAGTGGGAGAGGAATATAAATGGCTCTTCAAAGCTTTAATCGGTTGAATGATTTCACTTTGATCTATGGGAAGGGGACTCTACCCCGGTGAGGCTGCGGTTAGTCGCGGGAAACGCAGGGCGTATACCAATGTCACTCATAAGGCGCGGAACCGTGGAACACTCCTGACGGTCCAAGCTGATCAACAATGCCCAATAATAAACCATCAATTCAGATGGATAGTCGAACTATGGTCATTAATTCATTACCCTTGAATATTCCCTAATAATTACAGTTGGTTGATATACTGCCCTACAATGTTCTATATAATACTTGCGATTTCACATACAACCGGTGAAATCCAAGAAACTCCTCGATATTCCTAGCCGATTTTAACTTACTGGCTAATATTTCCTGAAAATCATGATTAATCAAAAATAATATTAATATCTATAGCTTATGTTGGCAATATGAGAGTATCTTTACATTCTAATCAGTATAAAATCACGGGACAATATCTTCCCCAGTTATGCCGAAATTCAAAGGGATATTTCTTTTGGCCTAGTTGGTGGCCTAACTGGCCAAGCGAACCAGACTGTCATGGATTCATTTACGGGCCTAGTCAACCCAATGACCACTTATGGCCTGCAGGCCTGAAAACAGACCACACACATCCTCCCCATGGCGGAGGCGGCGTTATGCCAACCCATTTTATGGAACAAACACTTACTGGAACGACTACTTCTTTCACTTCATTGTGTAGGATTTTCTACCCCTCTGACCTATCCTCTAGTCGAAGGGGGTATCCCTTTTCTTCTTTTTTTTTATATATAACTTTTCTATTATATTTTTTTTCTGTAGTTGTTCCTATATTCTGCCAACTTTAGGAAATTCAATTTCTGACAGTACTCATCTGTAATGGAAGTATCTAGGATCACTGCTATAAACATACAATATCTTCAACCTAAACCAAACACGCAGTTTATTCCTTCCTGCAAACCAAATAATCCCCTACACTTTCAACCTGCAATACCAAAGCACAAACTCACATCCCCCCAATCACCTTCCCAACAGCACTCATATCCTCCCCACCCAACCCCCCCTCAACAGCCCTCCCATACAACCCCCCACAAACATCCATCAACGGACACTCCACCCCGACCTCCCTCGCAGCCGCCCTAATCAACTCCGTACTATTAAAACAACCCTTAATCGCCGCCTGAGCCTCCCAATCCCCCCTAAGCATCTTCTCGACCTTCACCCCCGAATACCTCGACGCCATCGGCCCCGCCGCAAGCACCTTTCCCCACGCCTCCAAATCCAACCCCTGCGCCCTCGCCAGATTCATCGACTCCGCCAACCCCACCGTCAACGTAATCAGCAACGTATTAACCGCATACTTCATCTTCAGCCCGGACCCTATCTCCCTCCCACAGTACACCGCAGCACAAGTCACCGGCTTAACAACCGGCTTCACTATCTCCTCCACGACATCAGGATCCCCCGCTATCATGCCAACGAGCTGTCCTTGCTCTGCGGGCACTTTGCTCCCGCTGACGGGCATTTCGATGTATTTTCCGCCCGCGGAGTGGATGATCGTGGAGAGGTGTTGGCTGTATGAGACGGGGATGGAGCTGGTGTTGATGAGGATTTTGTCTCTGAGGGAGGAGAGGAAGGAGGTGGTGAGGATGGAGTCGATTGCGGGCGCGTTGAAGAGCATCGTGAAGATTATGTCGGAGTTGAGGGCTACGGCTGTTGGGGTGGGTGCGAAGCGGGCGGTTGGGCTGGAGGTCTTGAGAGCGTGGAATTTGCTGGCGCTGCGGTTCCAGGCTGTTAGGGGGTAGTGTTTTGAGAGGTTTATTGCCATGGGTGTGCCCATCACGCCGAGGCCGAGGAAGCCGAGGCGCATGTTGGGTGTGGTTTGAGGGTGGTTGTTTCAATGTAGGAGAGGCGGGGTATGCAAATATGATGAAACGAGTGGTGTAGGGATTATGAGCGAGTCTGGTATCTGAACAGTACTGTTTGTAGAAGAAGAAAGTTTGGGAATATACTTGTCGGAGTATAGAAGTAACGGACCGATTTCAACCGTGCCAGAACTGATACTGAGTGCTTGTCAAGTATAGGGCGTGAGCGGGGAGCGGAACTTCGGGAGTGAAGTTTGATTGGTTCGGAGTATCAATGTTTCTTGTAGCAAAACATGCTCCACACCAGATTAGGGTTTTCTGGGAACCGTGGTTTAGACGCATGGTATTGCAGGATCGCTATAACTGATTCTGGGGTATAAGAAGCAAAGAAAAGAAAAAACACTCGGTCTAGGTGTAAATCCTATAGCTGCGGTTGTGGCGGATATCATATTCAAAGGGGAGGGTGCGGCACAATGAGTGAGAATAGGCCGTGTCTACTGAGTATTCATCATATGTTATGGGAGTTCCTCAATAGGCCACTAGTATATTAGGATAGAATTACCATTGAAACACCATTTCCAGTCTCATCATTCATTCATATACATGATATTACTAAGTAGTCCACCCAATACAGGCCTATTTCAAATAAAACGCCAAATCTGCCCCCTCTGTTCTCTCCCACTCCAGCTCGCCATTCGAAAGATAGGCAAAGGGGTTAGCGTTATTTTGGTAGCGGATATCAAAGTCTTCGCCGTGGATGGCAGAGATGGCCTCTGCAATTATCATACGTGTTAGCACACTTGATGGAATTCCTAGGGTATAGATCAAGGCTGGGTTACCTTTGAAGTGAAGAACACTGCCAGGATACATGGCCGTGACAGCCGAGCCATTGTTGTACCAGGCAGTGCAGCCTGAGCTCCAGACGGTATGTTTCAGGTTTGCCTGGACATGGCGGTTATACAGCTGGTTTGCGGAGTCGGTTACGACAACGGAGCTAGACATTGTTAGTGGTTGAGAACCTCTCATCATAGGTAAGGTCTGATCTCACTGAATATCTTCCCGGGAAATCTTCTTCACCCACTGCAGAATGTAGTCCGCAGTCCAGGCTAGCATCTGAGGGACGCTTCCATGACCAATAGGGCAGTTAGGCCCGGCGAACATGAAATAGTTGGGACTGCCAGGACAGCAGATGGAGAAATATGCCTCGGGTGTCGTCTTCCAGTCGTGAGCGAGCTGACGACCGTTCCGGCCTACCATCTCCCAACCAGGGATGAAGGTGGTGTCGAAACCTGTGGCGCAGACAATGAGGTCAAATTCCTCCTCACCTTGGGCGGTCTGGATGCCAGTCTTGGTGATGCTCTCAATGGGATCAAAGCACCACTCTGCGTTGGGCTCCTGCATGGCTTCTAGATATCCGTCTCCGGGGCTAAGACGACGACATCCGATAGCAGTGTCGGGGATGAGCTTCTTGATTAGGTGTGGATTCTTGCTAAGACGCTGCCTCATCAATTGCTCTGTCGCTGTGTATAGCATCTGATTGTACTCGGATCCCTTGAGCATCAGCTTGTAGACGGTATTGACTCTGCGATGTTGTTATTAGTAGATTACCTCAGTGGGTGGCGTTCAACGTACGAGCGCTCGATAAACTTCCTGTATTCCAGAAAACCCTCAGGGTCATCCCGAAATCGGGCCTTTTCTTCTTCGGTGTATACAAAGTTGGTACCCATTCCATCCCTGGTCGTGTCCGGGCACAAATTGACCGACACCCATGTTGGATGGCGGATGTAGTTGACGATCCGGGCAGCCTTAGGCTGCAGCGCAGGCACGATCTGGATCCCCGAGGAGCCATTACCGATGACAGCGATCTTTTTGTCGGACCAGTCGTAGGCCGGATCCCAACCCGCTGTGTGGAGGAGCTTGCCCTCAAACCGGTTCAGACCTTCAATCGTGGGCATCTTCCACCGATTGAGGATGCCTCCGGCATTGATGAGAATATCTGCTTCATCGTAGACAGTTGTATCGTTCTGGTTGAGCTCGAGGACCCATTTACCCCGTTCCTCGTTCCAAACAGACTTGACAAGTCGGGTGTTGAAGATGATCTTCTCCTTCAGCCCGTACTTCTCAGTTGTCGATCGGATGTATTCCTCGATTTCCGGGCCCTTGGCATAGCTTTGCGACCAGGACGGATTGGGCTCAAAGGGAAATACATAACTGTGAGCAGGCACGTCGCAGCCCACACCAGGGTAGATGTTCTCAAACCAAGTACCCCCTACCTCGGGATTCTTTTCATAGATGGTGAAGTCGACAAACTCAAGAGGCTGCTCGTGCTTGAGCTTGTGTGCAAGGATCAGTCCCGAAAAGCCCGCTCCAATGCAGACGACTCTGAGTTTTCGAGGAGTGAAAGCAAATCGCTTGGGATCTACAGCATATGCTGTGGATTCAGAAGGAACGGACTCTCTGGATGGCATGGTGATGGCAAAGAAATCCTCAAATTTGCGAGAGGAGTTGCAAACACGCAGGTTCGCTCTCGCAATAGCCAAGATCTCGAAACAGGGGACATCGTTACTAATTATATGATATCCTCGCAGTCCTTTGTTTTCCGGTTTTCCCCCGGCCGTAGCCTTATAGTATCAGGAACTAAAGGTCGGTCTAAGTTAGTGGTTACCCTAATGGGTAAGTCTACAGGCCCGATTGATTCGCAGGATGATAAATTAGCGCCAAATCCATTTAGCGAGTCTACCAATACAGTGCGACGCAAAAGGTGATTGAAAGAAACTTGCGTTGGCGGTAGGATCCTGGACCTGTCAGACGTTAAATCTCGCAGGAATTTGATGTCAAAACGGCCAGATTGAACCTTCGAGATGGCAAGGGCACCGGGAGTGAAGCCACCCGCTGTCAAAGACACGGACCCGCCGGCCCGCCTGGTTTGGGGGCCGGGGCTGTCAGGAAAGGGGCTGGAAGGATCGCTAAAGCATCCTAGCGGCGTGCCACATCCAAGGACTTGAATGTGATTGACGGGTTCGGCTCACTAGATGCACTGCGGCCTATTACTGAACAGGGTCGTGTGTCAAAACTGGTTGCTATCTTAAGGGCCCGGTGGTACATTTCAGTCCACTCGATATGTCTTCCTCTGCAAGTGGCAACAGGCATGTCCAGCAGCGTCTTCGGGGATCCTCCACCAGGGACGGACTTGACAGCCAGCAGGCGTGGAGTGAACAATGCAGCTGTTAGTGTCACATACGTGCTGGCGGCCATCGCCATTGCCTTTCGATTTCTAGCGAGAACCCGGGTGCAACAAGCTTCCATCGCCGCGGATGATTGGATGATAGTTGCTGCTTTGGTACGTACTTGTGACCATTCCTCAGACACGGCATGGAGATACTAATGATCATAATGGCTACAGCTGTCTGTGACTGCGAATTTCGTCTCCACCATTATCGGTTCGTTCGCCAGACCAAACACCGAGAAAGCGTACTGACAAGCCATCTTCAGGAGGCTATTATGGCCTTGGAAAGCATGTATGGGATATACCCCTAGACGATGTGATCAAGGTGGTGCAAATTCTGTTCGCATATGTCCTCATATACGTCGTTACCGTACCCTTGATCAAGCTCTCGGTCATCCTCTTCTACCGTCGCATTTTCGGAATGAACAAGGCGATGTGGTTCTGCGTCGCATTGACCATCGGATATTGGTTTTCTTGCACCGTCGCCTTCCTCGTCTGTTGCCGACCTGTCTCATACTATTGGACGCAGTATGCTGATCCCGCTGGCGGCCATTGCGTCTACAATCTTTATCCATTCTATATTGGGAACGCCGCTGCAAACGTGTCCACGGACGTGATCATTCTGCTGGTGCCCATGCCACTTATCTGGAGGCTTCAAATGCGAACCACCCAGAAGGTTTTGATTTGCAGCATTTTTCTACTTGGCAGCTTGTATGTCGTGCTGAACCCCGCCTTTCCGTTCCCATGTCTCATCCTGTCTGATGACTGATACAAAAACGATGTTTGCAGTGTCTGCGTGGCGAGTCTCATTCGAATCTATTACATGACGTTTCTTAATAGGTCTGTGGATATCACCTGGATCATGGGTAATGTCTTCATCTGGTCCAGTGTGGAGCCGTGCATCGGGATTGTCTGTGCCTGTCTGCCTACCTTGCAACCCGTACTGCGGTACACCATCCAACGTATATTCGGCTCGCGTGTGGGAAAATACCTGGGTAGCTCGGAGAATAAACTGTCCAGTCAAAATAAGAATGCCCCCGTGAGGAGGCCCAGGGATTGGGACGAAAGCCTGCTTGCAACACAGACTGTTCGAGTCGAGATGGACTCTATGCGCAGAGCAGACGACAGTGAAGAAGGCAGGATCATGGTTGAGACCGACTTCCAAGTGATCGAGGAGAGCAAAAGGGCGTTATAATAGCACTGGCGTAAATGGATGACAATTCCGTGGTGTCTCTCTAAATGTAGCTGGACGAGTGGTAGTTGATCATCGTCGGGGTTTCCAGCTAGACGGCACGCTGCTAGACGGCACGCTACAAATAGAACAGAAATCCAAAAGTAGACATGAACATAAGTTACTACAATGTCGCATCACATCATTAACGATGATGCGTCTGGATATCAAAATTTTATAATATGTACGACTGGCTCGCTTCACTAGATCTGACACCATAGCCCGTTAGCGATGTGACACACGGTAGGGACAGAAAAAGAACAGAGTAAAGCCCATCCATCATTAGTCCTGCTAGTAGCCTTCCTCTTCGCCCTGCTGGTAGACGTGTCGTGAACGTCCAGGGTCTTTGCGCATCTGCTGGCCAGAGCCAGTAAAGCCCACTATTGCAGTCAGTCTCCAGTCGCGCGTGGTCTAGCGGAAGAGTCCACTCACCTCGGGCATTTACTCCATCGCCCGTGCGGAACATGCTCTCCTTGCGACCCAATTTACCCTTGCTGGCAAAATCCTTCCACTTCATCTTGCCCGCCTCGAGCTCCCGCGTAGCCTTCACCTTCCGGGGCACCTTGGCCGGGCGCGCCGGCCCATCGCTCACCTTGCTCGGCTCCTTACGTGCCTGGTTGGCCAACGCGGGATTAATATCCGCGGCGGCGGAGATCACGCTCGAGTGGGGCGGCGGCGGCGCCGGAGATTGTGATGAGGAATTGCCTGAGCTTGCATCAGCCTTGCGCTTTCGCGAGTCATTGCCGGAGATGGGCCTGATGTCTTTGGAGGTTAGATTTTCCACCGTCCCATAGGACTTGAACGAGACGAGATACACGGGGTTGCTCGCAGAGCCGGTGATGGAGGTGATACGCGCTGGGTAGAACGAGTTGTCGCCCGACACCCACCGGGCGAGAACGTGCTCGTTGACGGAAAAGGAGGTCTGAGTTGACGGTTCGTCCGTTTGTTCGACCGTCGGTTTGCGGTATGTTGGTTGAGAAGCGTAAGAATCCTTGGCCCTGTTGTCCTTGGCCGCGGACGCCGGCGGCTGAGACACGGGAGGCGCGGGAGGTTTGAGTTCGGCAATGGATGTTTCGGTGAGGTTTATAAGTTCTTCCAGCTCAGTTTTGAGACTCTGCAATTCCGTGTTGTCTGGGTCTACCTGCAAACTCGATTGGACGGTTTCAAGCTGGGAGAGTGACGGTTAGTCACGGACGGACGGTGATGGTTATGTAGGCGCGTACCTGGAGCTTGAACTCCTTGACTTCTGCCTCCAGGGCAGCGACGTCCGACATTGTTGTGTTATTAAAAGCAGTAAAAGGAGAAGGTAATTAAGTCCTGCGGGAAACCAAAAGTTGAAAGAATAGCGAGTACGCAGGATGATGGCAGTCGTTGGGGTGGAGTGGCGGTCGGGCTGGAGCAAATCTGAGGTTTTGCAGATAAGAGAAGTCGCCTTTGGGGATAAGACTGGGCTGTGGCGGGGGCCCCGTTGCGGCTCGTGACTATCACGTGTATTCGCACCGCCACAGATGCATGGGCGCAAGTCACATGTTTAATTTATCCGTTATCTGCATTCGCTCGCTCCTGCTGCTACAAAGTACCATTCATCACTAACTCACTAGTGGACGTTCTGGGTTGCTAACGCTTATGGCAAAGTAGCAATAAATTCCTGCAACCTCAGGCTTGGACCGGTCACTATCTAGTCCCGGTTCGACTTCCCCACGACTTACATTAAAGACAGGCCGCCGAAGTCCAGAAAAGCTCCGATCTCAGGCCACGCCCGCATCCACTATCTAAGCTACGGGTCAACGGGTCAACACCTGGTTGGTGTCCGCTTCCACAGTCGATCCTCACGTCATTCGGCTGCGGAACAAAGGCCAACCGATGGGGGTGATAATTGGCCCGAGATCTGCCAGGTGTCCGTCCAACCCGCGTTATCAGGCTACATGCCACATGCCACATGCTACAAGCTACAGGCTACAGCAACAGTTGATACTGATGGGGCAGCGGCGGCGGCAGTCCAGCAGTCAAAACAGGGCGGGGAGATCAATGGCCATCCAATCTTAGGACTCGTCAGCCGTGGCAGACTACTCGTCGCCATAGGCTAAACCTTAAGCATCGGAGATCCAGATCCCTTAGTGGGTTTCACACCGCTTGCCCCGGTTGTGATCGGTCGGGGAGGCCATGCATTCGACCGAGAGTAGGGGAGCTCTGGCCAAATAATCTAGGTTATCCCCGGCTTACGAGGTGCACTCGAGATAATGCCTAGCTGCTACAGTGCCTACAGTGCTCTCATGGAGAAACCATGCAGTTGACGGGCAACTATTTGGAATACAGTAATCCTTCCGAGGCATCCGAAATCGCAGAGTGATAGGCATCAGCATGAGCACCGAAAGTCGGAGGGTCTGTCTGGTCTTAACACTGAAGCTGGGGGGCGGTGAGGTGACGGCGAAGGAAAGAACCCGTGTCCGCGTCCGAGAAAAGTGGCGCCCCATGAGTCACTTTTCTTGGGTGAGACAGTCGATCGGTTCGTTTAGTACGGAGTAGCATCGTCCAGACAAAGGATGGTCCCGGTTTTGCCAGGGAGGGGGGCAGACATCTACCTATCTAGCGATGGCGTAGATAGACTAGCTAGATAGGAGGCAGAGACTAAATACTAGTGCCTCGGACCAGTTTCAGGCTGAAGAGGTGTTGCGAGAGTCAAATCCATCGTCAGGTTGATGATTGCAAAGAGGTGACCAACCAAGGAACCAAGCAATGCCGAAGTGGTAGAGAAGCAAATGGGCGAAGAGAGAAAACCCGCAGAGGCTTTTCGGGTTGGATTTCTAAGCAGGAGTCACTGGCTTCCCCACTTGCAGCCTGAGGTTTGCACCGGCAGAACACCTCAGGCTTCACTTTTTGCCTTCTGCAGGGTTCTGTAGCCAATCATCATCCTCCATTCTATCCACCGCCCCTCGAGGCCATCGCCCCCCTCTTACTAGTTCAGTCGAAGATTCCATTCCATCTGCCTCTCTCTTAGTACTACTCACTACTAGGCTTGTCTTGTTCCAATCCACGGCCTCCTCTTCCTTCTCCTCTTCTCACGCTCTCTCTCTCCCCCCTCTTCCTTTCTTCCAACCCGCATCAAGAACCAATCTTCCCCCCCCCCCTACCCGGTGCCACAATTTCGTTCCATTCGGCTAGACCCTTAACGACGGGTCTCGCATTCTTTCGCCCTACTGCATCCCCCTACCTCTCATCCATCTTGCATCATCCTCCTCTTCCCATCTTCCCTTTCACTCACCAGCCCCTCTCCCCTCCCTCTCGTCCTCTTTCACGACCTGTGATTCGTCTTTAGTCTGCCTCTCCTTAGCCCCGTTTTGGCTCGTCAGACAGACCTCTTTGCGGCTTGTGCGTCTCGCCTGCCTTGCGCCTCTCCTTCACGCATTGTCATCCTCAACTTCACCTGTCTTCCGAATCTCACTTCTCCCGCAACACCCCGTCTCCCCAACACCTTCTAGAGACTTCCAGACTCAAATTGCTTCCCCCAACAACTCTACTTGCAGTTCACGGTGACGTGACAGCTGTCGGTGGTTTGTTTCAGTCTTCGAAAAAAAAATATTGTGCCCCTCCTCTGGTCTCTGCCGGTGTCATCGTACCGGAACCCCTCCTCCTCGACCCATCTCTGGGGGCCACCTATCGATACAACGAACGGGCGGGAAGCCCGGCCTGCTTTTCATCGAATCTACTATTACTTGGAGATCACTTTTGTTGAGCAACACTTGACACTTCCCCACAGCTTCAACACCTTCCCGCTCTAATTATCACTGTCGACTGCGATATTCTGAACACAATGGCCGACTACAATTCCCTCTATCAGCACGGTCTTTACCTGTCGCCAGATCAGCAAGATCTCCTCCTCGCTGCTCTCTCCTCCAACAATCCGCCCGCAAAACAGCAAAATAATTCCCACCCCCCGGCTTCCAAGTCAGACCCCGAGTCTACCCCTGCAACCACAGGTAGTTACAATATGAGTCCTGCGTTCGACCCCTCTAACCCTCACTCGGGTGGCCTGGGTTATGGCGATGATGAAAGTCCTTTCCTGGACTTCAACCCCGAGCTGGATTTTGACTTTCAAGGCTCCGAGAACTTGATTGGTGATCTTCCCGAGAGCCTGCCGCAATCGGAGGAACCCGAGCCGGGAGAGAAGAGGAAGGACATCGATGGCGATGCGGATGAGAATGAAGCTTCTGGCAAGAAGCGAAGAGAAAGCGATGAAAAGGCGGCAAAGAAGCCAGGAAGGAAGCCCTTGACTTCCGAACCAACCTCGGTACGTATGCTCGGTTATCGCGATGTGGGCGCCGAGAGTCCCGTGACACTAACAAACTCGCAGAAGCGGAAGGCACAGAACCGGGCTGCGCAGCGAGCGTTCCGTGAACGCAAGGAGAAACATTTGAAGGACCTGGAAACGAAGGTAGATGAGCTGCAAAAGGCTTCTGACAACGCGAACCAGGAAAATGGGTTGCTCCGTGCTCAAATCGACCGCCTGCAAGTCGAATTGAAAGAGTATCGCAAGCGTCTCTCCTGGCTGACCACGGGAACTGGTGTCTCTGCCATGAATGCCATCCCCGGAGCCTATCCCAACAAGGGATCGTATGGCCTTCAGAACAATGATTTCATGTTTGACTTCCCCAAATTCGGGGATCTTCCGGGCTCCCACATTTTCAATAACGGCCAATTGTCCAAGGCGCAGCAGAGTGCTAAAGGAGAGCCATCAACAGCAACGTCGCGTAATGACTCCCGTGTGCCCGGTGTTGTGAGCCGTAACTCTCTGAGCAGTGCTCAGTCCAACGGTGCGCCCGCGGGCAGGACTCCCAGCTCCGTGTCCCACCAGGGTTCCACTCCTGCGTCCACGAGGAAGTCCACTCCGAAGGTGTCCTTATACAACGGCACCGCTCAATCCACCTCTACGCATGATTCCTCTACAACTGACTCGCCATCCTCCTCGTCCGATTCCCACCAAAGCCAGAGCCTTTCGTCCAACGGCACATCCCCAGAACCCACTATTAATTCTCCTGCTACTAAGGCTCATCACCACCACGGTGCTCATGATGGCTGCACTTATACCACCATCGATGGTGAGGAATCCTTCTGCGCGCAACTTGGCATGGCATGTGGCAATATCAATAACCCCATTCCAGCCGTCCGGCATAACAGCCAAAGCGCGTCAAATACCCCTAATCAGGAAGCTCCCCACGAGGATGTTGCGGGTCTGGATACGCTCGCTCAGCAGAACGGCGGCCAGTTCGATCCCGTTCTCTTCGGAGACTGGCGTGAGCCTCAGGATGCAATCCTGTCTCAAGACTTTGGAACATTCTTTGACGATGCCTTCCCCCTGCCCGATCTGGGAAGCCCTTCACACAACCTCACGGAAGCGGCCACCCAACAACCGCCAAAGAAAGACTTGATCGCAGAGATCGACAGCAAGTTGGACGAAGAGGTTGTGCCTGGAGAAGATAAGTCTCAGATGCTGAGTTGCACGAAGATATGGTATGATTATCCTGTTGGACCCACCAATAATTACTTTGTGCTAACATCTTTTTTTTCAAGGGATCGTCTGCAATCCATGGAGAGATTCCGCAACGGAGAGCTCGATGTCGATCATCTTTGCTCCGAACTACGCATGAAGGCGCGGTGTTCGGAGGGCGGTGTGGTCGTCAACCAGCAAGATGTTGACGACATCATGGGGCGGGCGAAATAGTCAAGCGAGGGGAAACAATAAGTTAGTTCGCACCTGCGCTGCCCGCCGCATACTGCCCTCGTTGCCATCATTCTGCGATTCAGATACCCATACATGTAATGCAAAGCTGTTGTTGACGCCGTTACGACAAAAGGGAATATTGGATATGGGAGGTTTTTCACACGAACCCAAAGTGAAAAACCACGGAGTACTCCAGGTTATTTACCGCAATCTTCGATTGGACAATTTTTCATGGAAAGACTTTTGGAGCAAGGCAATAACCTCCCCAACACATATTACATTTCTCCATCTACTTTTATGACTGTACTTTCTCTACTATCTTCTTCTTTCTTTCACGAAGACCACTGCAGGCGAACAGGAGGCGTGGTTTGCACAGGAAAATTTTAATGCAATATAGGAAGCTTCGGGTTGGCAGACTGTACACCATCACCGTTGGAGTATTCTCTCGTTCATTTCATCTTACCACTTGGGTTTGCGTGCTTGTTCCTATGTATATGCACCGCTGGTTCCTTGATCTTTCAGCCCACCACACCACATGTACTCAAAAAAGCTGGGTGGCTGGGGGATTCCGAGTGATATATTGCTTTGTCAATCTATCTGTCTACCTACCTACCTACCCTTGGAAATATGCGAAAGGGTTGTTCATGTCTATTTGGGCGTAATCGGCGTATGTCTCTGGGTGAGGTAGTATCTCTGTATAGCCATGAAGTAATAAGACGCCAGTTCTCTCTTCTCCGATCACTCCCTTCATACTAGTCATTGATGCCCTCATTGATCCTTCAACTATCCATTTGTTGCTATTACAGTCATGGTAGTAAGTACTAGTACTAGTACTGCTTAGAGTTCAATCGGTTGTAGTGTCCCTTTCAAGACCGTCTTTAGTATGTAACTATGTATGTACGTGGTGCCTGACCGCCGCACCCGCCCGGAATATATATCCTGGCAGTACTACTCTAAACAGTCGTGATCTGATGATTAGCCCTCTCTATGACTAAAGTATATAATTATCTCTACCCTTACAGTTTTAGCCAGTTGCCGGGTTATGGTTACGTGATTAAGAATATCATCGTACTACTAGTATTATAAGTCATGTTGTCCAGAATACCCATGGCGATGGCTGTAGTACTACTACCTACCTACCAACCCAGCCTATGTCTACTAATGCTAGTCAGTACTAGTAAGTAGGATATTACCAGATGATAGAACGCTACTAAGTCAGTATGTAGTAGACAAACCGCATGAAGTTACAAGGGTATCGATATTGGTCCGTTCCAGGAGAATATAGAATACAAAAGAATCCTCGCCGTTGGCCGTTTTGTGGTTTTGTTTCTTCTTTTTTTCGTTTTTCGCAAAGTAACCTCAGATAAAATATCCCTTCGCTTTTTGTATTCCCGTTTCCCGCGGCCACCCAACAAAATCAAAGACCATAATATCATACCAAGTTCGATAGCACACATACACACCCACCTCTCCTCCTCCGCTTGCTTCTGCTTGCAACTCCGCTTGTGTCTCTCTGTCTCCGCCTCTGCTTCTGCCTTCGGATCCGCACCAACGACTCCTGGGGTCCTAAAGATCCGAGTGGGAAATGGAATTGAGCAGTTAAAGTAACCGATTCATCCTGTCGCCAGCGCGAAGTGTCTACTAGGAAAGAGGAAGATGAATGGGAAAAGAAGTTTGACGCACATCTCGCTGAAAAAGGACAAGAACAAGGTGAAAAGAGAAAAGGACGTCATTTAGCAAGTATCACAACAATAGAAAATTAAAATACCGATCGAAAAGCGTGAGATTAATGAAAACATTGGACAGGAAGAAGAGATGGCTGAGGGTAGAAAATAACACTTTCGGAAAGAAAGATAGAATGGGGGAATTGGAGAAACAAAGGTGGACATGAAATCAGAACGGGGAATCAGGCGCAATCACACATATCAAGCGTCGCCTCCAGTTGCAGCGGGCTTGTCGCCTGGTCCCGAGTCTGAAGTCGGAGCACCTCCCTTGTTGAACCCACCGCGACCGCCACGTCCGCCACGTCCGCCCCGGTCGCCGCGGCCAGCACCACCTCGGCCACGGAATCCACGTCCGCGGTTAGTCTCGCTGTCACTGGCACCTCCGCTCTGGTACCCGCGCTGGGGGGCGTTGGCACCACGGTTGCTGCTCTGCCATGTACCGGCATTGCCGCGGTGGCTGCCCCGGTCTTCGAAGAACTTGATGTTGGGCTTACGGGGCTGACCGGCAGGGGTAGGCTTCTTGTGCTCGGCAGGCTGGCGATCGAGAGCAGCCTTGGCCTCCTCGACAGTCGCGAAGTGGACGACATGGTTGTTGTATTTGCCCCATTTCTCAATCTTTGTGATCTTGGCCTTGTCTTCCTCGGGGAAGAGATCACGCACAGCTTGTTCATTCTCGACGTTCGAGACGAAGAGGCCGTTGCTCTGCTTCTTCTCAATCTTGGGCAGCGGAGATTCGGAGGGCTTCTCAGGCTGAGCGGTACCATTGGCCTCGGTGGCCGTGGTTCTCTCCGGCGACGTCACGGCGGGCTGCGTAGCAGGGGCGGCGGCAGGCTGCGGCGTAGCAGGCTTAGGGATCACGGGAACGGGGGATGTACGAGCGGGAGCGGCGGCGGGAGCCTTGGCCTGAGCTGGGGCCTGCTGTTGAGGAAGGGGACCCGTGCGGGCGGGAACAGGTTGGGCCTGACCGAATTGGGGAGCAGCTCCGGGAACGCGAGGCGAGGCAATTCCAGCGGGGGCGCCAGCGGGGACGGGAGCGGGCTGGGCTGGGCCAGCGGGCTGGGGCTTGCCAGTACGGTGGGCAAAGTTGAATCCTTGAGCGCGCATTTCGGTAGCGATGCGGCCCGACTCGATCTCAAGCACCAAGAAGCCGAATGCTGCGTCCGCCAAGTTGAAGTTCCACATGTTCTTGAAGGCGCTTTCGTCGACCTGGCCAGCTGCGTTGCCGGGGGCAGCAGGTCCACCGAACGGGTTGCCACCGTTGGCAACGGTAGGCATCTTGGTGACCACCTCCAGGGCATTGTCGAGCAAAGTCTTCTGAGCCTCGTTCTGCGAAATAGCGGCCTCGACCTCGCCACGGACGGTCTCCCACACATCATTGAAGGAAGCCTTGGAAGCGGCGAGCTTGCCCCGGTAGTGGTCGAGGGAGGGGTTGACGGAGAATTCGTTGTAGGACGACCCGTAACGGAAGTGCAAGCCAGCGGAGACGGAGAAATCGGCCTTGAGCGTGACCGACAGCTGGTTCAGCATGCCCTCACGAGCCGGCGACGCGTGCGTGACGAAGATCCGGGTCTCTGAGGGGTCGTATACACGGTTTGCTGTGTCAATCAGCTCTCCCATTTGCAGTAGGGTTGTCCACATGGTGCCTTGACCACCAGCAATAGTAGTCTTGCCCTCGCCATTGTCGAACAGCTTGTGCATAACTACAGCTCCTCCCAGACCCAGGAGACGGAGCTTCACACCGCCAATGTCGAGTAGCCGCGAGTTGGCTTCATCGATGATGTGCAGCTTGTCAACCTTGTACTCTCCCGAACGGAACTTCTCCAACACGCGAACATCCTCGCAGGCACCCCAGACAGTGTAGACAGGAACATCGAGGGTGAGCCGCTTGTCGAGCAGCATGGGAAGCTCTGAGAGGGGTAGCTGATCGGGGGTGAATCGTTGCTTGATCGACTGCTGGGGAGGAGTCTGGGCGATCGTGCGCTTGACATTCTCGGGGAGCAGGGGAGAGTATTGGGCCACGTGCTTAAGAGTCCTAATATTCGAGATGCAGATTGGTGTTAGTTCGATCGGGTCACATGTTTATCATGCATGAAAGCTCTCTAGCGACTGAAAGCAGCTTCACGAATCGGGGGACGGGGAAGGTCACTGACTTGTCTGCAATGCGCTCGAGCGAAGTGTCATCGTAGAAACCGAAGTCACCAGTGTGGATGATATGGTCTGCACGGGCCTGCCTGGCCAACTCATTCAAGGACTTCAGATTACCTGCGCCGTGGAAAAAGCAAAACAGATTTCCCAAATCAGCTCAATCGGGTCTACCAATCCGGGATCGTTACCGGAGCTAGATCCGGAGCACATACCTCGCACGTCCGCAATGCACAGCACTCTGACGGGACCATTCTGAATGATTCGACCATTGTTGGGAAGGAGAGGGGCGGCGCCGGGGACGGGACCAGAAGGAACAGCACCGTTGGGGAGGGGATAGCCTTGAGGACCGAAGTTGTGTGGAGGACGGGGCTAGACAAGAAAAAAAGAGCATGAGGTCAGCACGGAGGAAGACAAGATCTTATCTGAGCGCGTTGGAGGATCGCCAACGCGCGGATTCAGAGGGGGGCATGACGTTGGACAGCCATCACATCACAGCTTAGCTATACGGGGGCAGAAACCAGAGAGGGAGCACTTACAGAAGCCATGAGTAGGGACTGGAAATAGAGGTCGGAAAAGCGAGAAAGAAAAGGTCAAGAGTAGTTGATGATGAGGCAGAAGGAGAAGGAAAAGAGACGGGGCGAGAGAAGAGGAAGAAGACGAAGAAAGACGACTGGGGGGAGAAGGAAGCAAGCACGACGAGGCGGTTTGGAACACGGCGAAAGAGAGACTCAGAGTCGCTGCCAGCCGAAGTGATGTCTCCCCGCTTATGTAAGCCCCAGGGGCAGCTTTCCAGCAAACGGGCGCAAGGGACAACAACAACAACAACACCCACAACCACTAGGAAAAAAGTAGCAGTAACTAAATAGGAGCAGGAGTAACACCGATAGGTGAATGAGTTGAGATCTACGGAGTAACTCGAAAAATCTTTGTCGGGTGTTTCCTTAGCCTTCATTCACCACAGGGACGATCTATCTAGATCTCGCCCAATAATCTACACATTGCCCAAGTGACACTTCAAGTCGGGCCCAAACGGGAAAGTACCTGGCAGCACTGGCACAGCAGGTAATTCATGAGATAATCGACATCGCCCATGTCCCTCTAATCTACCTTACCATATATACTATATTCACATTTGAGTTTGCGATACACAAAGAGTCTGCCTAATCTACAGATTCTCTCCCTGGTTCAAAAGAATCTCCTGGCTGTCACTGCCTCCTTTGTTGCCTCCTTCACCAAACACCTGCTTCGAGACAGCAGCCTGAAGAGACTTAGGCCCTTGTAATGCCATCAGGGCAAAATGACCACCCACTGTTGGGCGAGCTCGACACAATACAGGCACCCCAGGACTCCGTCCCTTGGCGGATGTGGCAACGTACCGATCGGAGAACGGCCAGTTGTGTTTTCCGTTGGTCATGAAACTCCAGAGATCATCCACAAACTCAGACCGAGTGTCGGCGTCAAATGTGCCTGCCAACCACATGTTCCAGTCTGACTTGGCCCAGTCTTGCCGGTTATCCAACGGAACTCCATATTCCGCTCGAACGGACTTGAAGAAGGTATTTCCCATTTCGTATGCCGCTTTGGGGAAGGTCTGAAGATCAAGTAGTACATCTGGGTAGAGGTTGTATGGAATTTTCCACGAGGCTGGCTTGTCGGGATATTGCAGCACGAAGTGTGTCTTATTCCCGTCTGTTCCCCGGCCCTGGTTGAAGAATAGATCCGCTCGCGCTTCCCCGATGTCAGAGTATTCGGAAAGTCCCGTCAATTCGCCGAATGCCTTGATACCGACGGCCGCCTTGATGGCAAGGTTCGTCTCATTAGCAAGTGCACCAGCTGCGTCGTTGGAAGACAGCTGCTTGGTGATATCAACACCATTATCGACCAAGTAGTCCGCATAGCCCCTCAGGAGGTCGGTGTACTGGGAGGCCCATTCGGTGTCACCCGTTGCTCGCACGTAGGCCAGGATCAGTACCATTAGATTTCCACATTCCTCGATCGGCATTGGCTCGGCCTTCTGATCGTCATGCCCGATGGCATTGGGGTAATGCTTGCCCATGTCGTGGATTACATACGGCTTTTGCCAGCGGCCAGCAGCCAAATACCTCATCATCGGTTCCAGCAGGAGTCGGATATAGTCCGGGTCCAGAACGTAGTAGATCGGGAAGGCAGGCATGATAACGTCCACCGTGTTGAGGTTGCCGTTGCTAGAAAGCTCCTTGATGAACGCGAGGACATCGGTAGTGTCAAGAGTGTCATTAGGAATCGTCACCTCTATCCCTCCGTACGCCTGGCGAGCCGACAGTGTGACGATGTCGGCGTACTTCTGACCAGCTGCCGCTTTGGCTAGCTTGGCCATTTCCGTATCAAGCACCCGGGACTCCTGCAAAGCGTCGTTATAGTCGTCAAGGAAGTAAGAGACCGCGTCATGGCTATCTGGGTACTGCGATCGGTAGTATCCGGTGTAAGGCTTTCCCAAGTAATTAATGGACTCTTCGCGCACATGTCCAACGGCGAATGTCACTGATTCTCCACTCTCAACCCTTCCTAAGTCGTGCGAAAGGGCTACAATCCCTCCTGGAGCCCATGACTGACGGTTGTCGACCAGTCTCCCGGTACTAACAAACTGAGAACGCACGTCGCCACGTTTACCGGATGAGAAGGAGAGTTTGGACCTGGAAGTCGGACGAGAGGCGAAAATCGCCTCGCCCCAAGTGGCCATGTCATCTACTTCAGAGTAAGGGACGCCGTTCTTCAACCCCAAGGAAAAGACGGCCGTGGAGCCGATCTCACGGAAACCACGCGTAGTGTGTTGTGGCTTGCCCGTCCATCTTCCGTCGATACTAGAGTAGATCTGAATGCTCTTGGAAGAACCCTCCGACACAGAAACGGTCAAGTAGCCTTTCCCACAATATGGTCAGTTTCTAAAATACGATAGTCTATGCTGAAGTCACGATATCTTACTGAAAGGGAGGGACTGTCGCAGATAGTTTGAGGGCGATATGGGCGAGAAAAAGTCCAAAGTGAAAACCACCGAACCAGCGGAAAGAGTAAACACTGAATGGGTCGCAGTATACTCGGCGCTTCGAACGATAGCAGGACGAATGTTCTCGCCCGGATTCTTGACGCTCATCAAACTGTACGCCTGGCCATCGACGCGAGCCATAACCGACCAGGTGAGACTCTGTCCCGCCCAGAACTGGGGCTCCGCATACGGCAATGTCTGAACCTGATCGCTGGGCATCCATGTCGAGAGATAGGGACTTCGGACGGCCAGGGGATAGGATGGAGGCAGCGCTGGCTGATGATCAACGAGCGCACGCTCTCGTGGGGAGAATGCGGAGAGAAGCATGGTAGTGAGCGAGCCAATACCGAGGCTCTTGGTGAAGTCTAGATACATGTTGAAGTAACTACGTCCCGGAGATCCAGCCGTGGAGGTAGTCAAATATAATGGGGAGGTTACTGTCCGCCAGCATGGAAGACAGCAATGGGATGATGATGAAGAAGATAATGAAGTGAAACGGAGAGTGGGGTTGGAGCGGAGTTCAGCGCTGAAGTTCAATGGGGAGAAAAGGCACCCCTGGCTGGCTGGATGGAGCTCTCTCGTCGATCGTGGGCGTCGTCAGCCGTGCATTTCGTCATTGGAGCTTGAGCTGGCGTGGCAGCCTGGCCAGACGCGCTCAGGAACCCGCTCGTCCTCTGGGACCTTTTGACGACGCAGTGGAGCCCAGTCACACCATCGGCGATAAACTCCATGTTGGTCGCGTTGCAGACTAATTACCATGGAAGCGCTGGGACGAACTGGGTTGTCACGAGTCGATGATTCGATGATCTCCCTGGTTAAAAGGCCCGGAATGCGGGGATGCCGTTTTTGGGATAGTGCCATTTTCCCCAGCTTAATTGACCTAATCTACTACGTACAATACAGAGTGAGGAAGCAGTACGAGGTATTCTGAACACCTTAGATATTTTTTAAAATTCGAACAATATAAGTAAAAGTCAAAGCTTGCAGCAGATTGAATATTCACTTCATCCATCCTACAACTGAGACTTCTCAATCCTTCTGCCGATCTCATCGAAGTGGATCTGCTTCCCTGTCACCAACGCCTCCTGAAGGTATGCGCCAATCTCAACAGCCTTGACTGCGTTGGACAACTTGAGAGGCAGTGGCTTGTTATCCAAGCAACAGGCAGTGAACTCATTCGCCTCATTCACAAAGGCACCCCCGAAGCGCCCGTGGAAGTTGGCAGGGACCTCGCGAGTGATGCCTCCATTGTGGTAGTAGTTGACGAAGTTACGTTGTGGGTTGATATTGACAGACAGCTTCCCCTCGGTGCCAATAACCTCCGTCGTATCTTCTTGTCCGTGGGGCATCATTCGAGAGCAGTAGTAGTAGGCGATCTTGCCATTGTGAAACTCAACAATTCCGACGGCGTTGTCGTAGTCCTTGTACTTTTTCAATTCCGGCTGGACAGCCGTGATGCCATGGGCGGAGATGCTCTTGGGGACCGAGTCCTCTCCCATAAACCATAATGTCAAGTCAATGTCATGCACAGACATGTCCACAAACACACCACCCGACCAAGCAGCGTAAGCCACGTAGAAGCCCGAGGGATCGTACTTGTCACAAGTCTGGCTTCTCACGATGGAGGGACGTCCGATCATGCCCTGGCTGATCTTATCGTAGACCTCGCGATAGGAGTCATCGAATCTCCGAGAAAAGCCACACATCACCTTCAAGTGTGGCTTGGTTTTGGCCTTTTGCGCAACTGCTCTGCACTGCCAAGGAGTTAGCCATATGCAAGGGTGGGAGGAGATACTACGGCTAGAGATCCAGTTCTATTAGATATTTGAGACATACCACTTCCACATCAATTGATAATGGCTTCTCACAAAGGACATGCAGGTCCTGATCGATAGCTTTCATTGTCTCCTCGGCATGCACCGAGGTTGCCGTCCCGATGACGACTGCTTGCAAGCCGGGGTGCTCCAGCATCTTGTCATAGTTGTCATATAATGTAACTCCATATGGCTCCAGGTGTTGTCTGCCCCATGTGATCTCAGCTGGGTCGGGGGAGAAGGCTGCGACAACTTCGGCCCGCGGGGTTTGGTGAAGGAAGTTATGGACATGGACCTTGCCTATCCGGCCCAGACCAGCCATTCCAACTTTTAGCTTTTGAATGGGCATTGTGAGATGAAATTCTGTGTGTAAATAAAGAAGAAGAGTGAGATTGGATTGGATAATTCAATATAAGATATTCACAAGCTTTCTTGTTGATTGGAATGAAATGAAACCTGCTGGGCGAGATCCAGAGGCCTTATATGTTCTGGAGGCTTCAGAGTACATTGTCCTGGGTCCAGCAAGGCTGATGGGGAAAATTTCCTTCTTCAACCTCAAGTCCATATTTCCCCCTCTGTAGATGGGCAGTAATTGAGTTTCTGCGTTGTTTATGCAATGGAGCGGAGAGAGATTCATGCACCGATAGACAGTTGTGTAGAACCAAGACGGGTGGAGTTGCTCACTCCAGACGGAAAGACTTGCCGTCATCCACAAAGCATGGAATTGGCGCGACTGATTGGATGATCCACTGCAGCACACCGCGGGGCGTCTCCACTCAACATTGTTTGGGCAAGGCTTTCCATGACATTGATGCTCCCCTACAGACAGAAAGTGTGATTATCGGTGTGATCATTCTCATCATTCCTTAATCCTGATGCTTCTACCCCATATAGGAGCCACTTTCACATTTACTGAATGCGGGGTATTCTCCAAATGTACATCAAGGGGTGGGGGATGGAGGGATGATGGCACGATAAGAAAGAATATGAAAAATACAATAACTGGAAAGAAAGCCATCACGTTGAGCTGCTCTTAATCAAATGTTTGTTGACTGGGTCGCTCGAATTATCGGAGTTGATCGAGGTGCTGTGGCTGTGAGACGATTTTATGCGCGCCCGAAAGAAAAGTAGGATCCCCATCCTCTTTGCTTCATCCAAGCATTTCTGTGCGGTCGGCTTGGATCAACGCCAGCATTCTTCTCTATATCTGGTTGAATCTCTTGGTGTTTCAGAGTATCGGATCTAGATCCGTCCCTTTCAGTCGGTGTATTGCCACTCAACGATCTTTCCGTGATTTCTGTGGCTGCTTCATCTGGTAAGGAGGATGTCTTTGGTGTCTTCGAGCTCCTCTTCTTTACAGTAATGAACACAACGGTGAATAATACTATGACAGCGGAATTGTCAGTGCCTGTTCGACCACTTGACCGACTCATGAACCTGTTTCACTTCTCAGAGACATACCACCGATAACCAACACCAATGCCACGATGGTGCACAAAATAATCATTCCCTTAGAGGAAACATTTTGCGTCGTTGAAGATGACTCTGATTCGCCATCTCCATCTTGGCTGTCGACACTATTAAGTATACCTTGTGCGACCGCTGGTGATGATAGCACACCTAACACCAACCACAAAGGCTGTATTGAGTACATGGAGACGCCGATCATTTTTTGAGACAAGAATGTGAGATGCGCGGAGAAGTTTTTGTATCGATAACTGACACTTAGAACTAGAGGATAGCTGAGAGTAGTCAGGCTCGGGAAGAGCGCTCACCATATCATATATGGGAGTCGATGGGGTCACCAGGGGTGCGAGATTTGTGAAGAATTTGCTGGTGTACGCAGCACCACGACATCTTATTCCGTGATAGGCTTAACTGTGACAGCCTAAATCCTGAAGATGGGCTGGAGTGTTTGACTGTGTGGGAGGGCCCGGGATCATGCAGTTTCACTGGTTTGAGGGTGAAACGCAATCGTCAAATCGGAGACACGGAACTCGACTTAGTGGCATATCGGCGCCAACTGCAACCACCAACTCTGCATAGACTTTGGATAGTGTCCAATTGTAAAGGTGGCTTGGCCGCCGATGCACGAGGGCTCCATAAGTCTTCAAATGTTCTGCATCTGCTCGGGCGCAAGTGAGGCTGCGTCGGACCATTTGGACGAATGACCACAATTATACACCTACGCCATAGAAAAAGCAAATGCGACATCAGTAAATTCAGCTCTGCAGAATGTCATATCTCTGGAGAGAAATCTTGTGACCTTGATCTTTCAGGGAATGGGCAGAGCTATAGGTTGGGTATCATTATAGGGCAGTGATAATTGAGGTCTGGAATAGATGGCAATGCCATCTTTCCCAGCCCATAATTGGCCCGGTGAGGCGCCTTGTCTGCCTTGCTAGACAAGAGTCTTTTCTTTGACCTGACACCGATCCAATTGTCAACGTTTGACATTCTGGATTTCTTAGAGGTCAGGGTAGCAAAAACGGTGATGTTACATGCTATTTAGCTTGCAACCACAATGACTAGTAGTTAGTAGGTAACAGTACCAGTGACACATACACTTATCAGTATGTTGTGCAGTCACAATTCAGCCTCGGTAGAATCAACAAAAAGGCATTATCATGCTCGATTCGGCAGCCACTGGCTTCCGTTTGTGCATTTTCACTATTCAAGTCACGAGGAGCCATCTGTATTGGTCACTCAGGATACTCCTTGTCCCGCTCTTCTCACTCCAGACGACTTGCAGATCACTTGAGAGAGACTACGCTGTGGAATAAGTATAACAAGCAATACAGACGTGACAGTAGCGACTCACATTGTGATCTTCTGTGCTGTCATCCTTTAGGAACTCATATTCTTGCAAGTCGAGTCACTTTCTGTCCCACTTGGTATTCATATGCTTCCGTCTCTCACTATACACTGGAAGCCCAGGACCTGATAATCAAACTTCTCAGCCGCCTCAAGATGCAGAACGAGCAAGAGTCGATGTCCGAGGCGGATTATATAGAATGCCCTGATATTACGAATCTCGCCGATGGGACTACCTATGACGAGGTGGAAGAACTGCTACTCTTGCATTTGGCAGACCATAATGATTCCCTCCCACCAGAGCTCGAAGCAACTATGGTCTCAGAGGAGGACAGACCCGTGCCTAACAGACAGATTTCTCCACTACTCATGGAACGCCCTCAGAGTTCTGGTATTGACATGGCAGCTTTTTGCTTCCAGAGGCCTACCCAGGGTCCAAATTTGTTCTCCCTGCAGCCAGCAAGACGCTCCACACTGAATGCCATGCCTCCTGGGGCTGATACTCATCTCGATGGTGGCAAGGATGTGTCCTTGGTCACTCGAAAAGGACTGAGAAGAGAAAGGTAAGCAATATGTCTGACACTTGGTGCTAGGCTAACCTTCGTTTGAATGAGCAGTTCTTCATATCCAGCGAACTCGCATATCAGCACACGTAATGTAAACGTGATTCCACGAAATGGATCTCTCGAATCACAAGTACCAGAGGACACCTCTCTAGAGACAACACGGGGCAAGGTGCATGCTGGGCATGGCTTGCACGCTTTGCTTTCTGCAGATGTTTCTGTGCCACAAGTTGGCCAACGCTCGTCCGCTGATTTAGAGGCAGTCTCAGAAAATGCAGCGCCGGGTATGTGAAGCACCATGATATAGAAGTTATTCACTGACCTGTTCATAAAGACACACGTACCACTTCCATGGAACACAGAAAGGTGGGTAGTCATTAAATCAGGTCTCTCCCTTTCCTGCTAACGAGAACCTAGAACACCCACAGAAACGAGGTGACAGAGCATGGAAGCAAGGCACCCAACACAAGTATCTCTGGTGAACATCAAAGCAAAGCGACCGAGCAAAGTTTGTTGGTTTCTAGAAATCAAACATCAAGGATCACAAAGCGTCGCCGTTTAAACAAGAAAAGCACCTTCAGTGCCAGACTCCCATCCACTGGTGGCTCTGAAGATGGAGAACCCAAATTATCAGAAGAAGATCTATTCCAGTTGCTAATCAACCGTATCAGAGATCGCGAGAAAAGTGCAATGGTCGCCTCTAAGATGAAACAGCAAATGGAGGCCAAAATTACAAAGGCGGCCGAGGAAAACAATATGCTGAAAGGCCAACTGGAAGAATCTTGCCAGCAGATCCAGAAACAATCATCTCAGCTCCAAGCCTACAAGTCCCGCATGGAAACATGGAGGTCGAAGTTTGCGAAGTTTAGAAGCTTCTTGAATGAACTTGGCTGCGACTTTCAGAATTTACGTGGGGAAGCTATTCAGCTTAAAGGAACAAGAAAAGAATTGTTGATTGAGAGAAATGAGATAAGCACCAGCATAAAAGAAGCGAAAGCACAGTTAGCTAAGGTTTCAACTGACGCAGAACATAAACGAGGTGAACTTTCAAAGGTGGAGAGCCAAAACGGCCTGCTCAAGCAAAGTCTGAAAGATGCCGAGGAAAGATCGAATTACCTTTTGACGCAGCTGTCGGATGAGAAGAAACGATCAAGTCTTCTTGAAGTCTACATACAAAATTGTGCCAAAGCTCAGTCCACCAAATTGGACAAGATCATGTCTCATCAACGTGATATCAGAGGAAGTTTCGATGCTGCCTTAGAAAGTCTGGGCGATCAACATGTTGCTTCCATAAAGGCCCTCCAAGAGGGTCTGAGCTGTGATTTCAGCGGTTGTCTAGCCTCACTCAGAGAATTTTGGGAGGGTATCTCGTCAGGAAAGGCTGATGTAGCAGCATGCACAGACATTATCCACGCCTTCGCAGCACGGTAAGCTAAATAATTTGAGGGCAGAATCCTGTCAGTTAGCTAATACGGCTCCTTAGCATGGACTCGGCGATGCACCAGCTGGATGCTGGTATCGCAAAGGGGGCCGAGGCAACTGCAGGCCTGACCGAGAGTCTGAAAGCACAGACTGAGATTATCGGGAAGCATGTTGTCAACGAAAATCAGCTAGTGGCAAAGATTTCGAAAGATTCAGAAACTAATGAGAGTTTGCGAAACGCGCTTCGAGAATTGGCGGCCGCCAATGAGGACATAAACGTCTCAATGAAGGGGCTAGAGGCGAGAGAAAGCGGTCTTCTCGATCAATTTACAGCTCTGGAAGCCAGTCTATCGGCGATGCAGCTACCAGACCAGAGACAAATTTTAAAAGAAGAGACTCAACAGTTTGAGCAGACACTTGCCGAAATGGAAAGAAAGATCCAAGGTTTGTCGGAACAGTCCAAGTTGGCCGAGGAAGCCTTGAGAAACAAGGATCTTGAAAATCAGGCATTGAGAGGATCGCTGGAAATTGCATCAGCAAAGGTGGATGATGACGATTGTCGCATCCGGAGGTACGAAGCGGAAGTAGCAACACTGAAGGATGAGGTCAAGTCGGTGGAGGCAAGGGTTCGTAAAGAGCTCAGTAGAGCTAGTGTTATCTCCCGAGAACAGGATCGGGCAAGATACGACCAGCGAATCCATGAGCTCCTACGAGGGAAATCCGAGGTTGAGAGAAATTTCAGCAAGGTGTCCATGCAGTTGGCTGAGACACGACGAGACCGAGTAAGTTCCAATACGATTGAGGGCAGAAACCTACTGATGCAAAAAAGACAGTGCGCGAAGACATGATGAAGCAGCGAGTGAACGAACTGGAACTCCTGGTAGGCAAGCGTGGAACTCTGTTACTGTCAAGATGCTGACTGGTATAGCTTGGGTCCAAAGAAAAGGAGAATGAGTGTCTCAAAAATGACCTATCTGAGAAAACATCCAAGCTAGAAGAGGAGAAGCACGAATCAGCAAGACTTACAGAGGCCGTGTCATTGAGCGCGGCGGAGCAGACATCTCTTCAGCATCAGATTGAAGAAGATGCTCACCGGATTTCAAGTCTTGAGGATGAATGCTCCAGAATCAGCAAAGAGGGATCAAAGTCGATCGAGGATTTTCAAAGCAAAAATGACATGCTCTGCAAGGAGTTGCAGAGAAAGGAAGATGAGTGTGTTCTTATCCAGTCACAGCTCAAGGCTACGATGTCAGAAAAGGCGGGCCTCGAATGCAGCAAAGGGAAGGCGGCAGAAGAGATAAAATCACTACTCAGAAGGGTCCAGAATTCCGAGAAGTGGATGAACAAACTGAAAGCAACGCTGGGTCAAGCGGGCCTTGTCACACCTGATCAGCCAGCCTCGGAAGCATGGAGCAGCCTAGAAACTACTTTGCGCACAGTTATTAGCAGACATGCCGCCCGCGACTCCCCGGACCCATCTCCTGGTGGAAACCAGGGCGTTGGTGGCTCAAAGGCTCGAAGTTCTACTCTAGAACAGGATGTCTACAAAGCTACAGAAGTGATCTACAAAGCAGAAAGCTTTCAAGCAAGCATTATCTCTTCGCCCTTCCCAGCAAAAGCTAACCCGACAGAAAACGACGCCGCAAAACAGCCTTTCTGCTCCGCGCAGAACCCCAATATTGTACCTTTTTCAAGCTTCCGCCAACGGTCACCGATAGATAGTTCTGTCTTCGGTAATGATCAGGATGACCTTGCAGCTATGCTACTTCTTACTTCAGAGCAACAGGCTCCGAATGAGGTCCATTCAGTTAGCAAGCCTGATGAAGCCCAATCGACAGGAGCAGCCAGGGTCGCTGCACAAGAAGAAACACTTCTGCGAACGAAAACCGCTGGTACGTCAGCCAAGAGCAAAGTGCTTCAGCCAGATCCTCAAGACATGAATGACGAGAAGGCACTCGAAACGAAGTGCAGCAGTAAAGAGAAAGAAACTAGATCTAAAGGCGTCACTTTCGAGGCACAGAGTACGACATCCCCAGGGCAGAAACGTAAATCATCGGCCGGAAGCAACCTCAGTCCAAGGATTTGGCAGAGCCAGTCCATAGAGGACAGACCAGCCCGTCTCAATCGCCGCACATATGCCAGGGCTCGTCAACCCGTGTCTCGGACACTGGCAACCCTAGAAGAACAGCCGACCTGTCCCCCTAGTAATGAGCTTGCTGATGGAGCTGCGCATGCCACCGCATCTTGCTCCACTGGAAACAAACGAGCAAAGGTTTCTGTGGATCAGAAGCCACAAACAAAGCCCGTCAGCGAGTACTTCGAGCGCAAGCCAACCCCCAAGAAGCTTGCTTCCGGAAGCAGCAGGCCTTCTTCGATTAATGCCAGCCAGGGGACCAATCCACAGCGAGCAGCTAGAGGCAGGGTAGCAGGGCGAAAGACACGAGGTAAGACGCAGCATAAGATGTATAACAAGAACACTAACCCCAATAGGTGATCATTACAATGCTCGCTTCAGCCAAGGAGCCTGAGGGACACATGAACGAATATGTCAGACGGCAGTCAGGCGAAAGAATTACTTTATGTACCAGCTTTCTTCAATTCGTGCACTTGCTAACTTATCCGGCGTGATATCGGGAAGTAAGAAAATCATATTCCTATCTCAATTTCCGCAACACAGAATGTCTGGAGCTTTCCAAAATAATGTTATATGCAGCAACGCAAATAAATTGATAAATGAAGATTGATTCAACCCAGAATGTCTTGCTCTAAACGCCACAATATAACACCGAAAAAGATGCACAGCTCGAACGTCCACGGAAGCCTGTCTTTATGATCCAGCCTCCACGACCATCCTCGCCACTGCACCGTCTAATATACATGATCGTCTCATATCGAAAAAAAGATCCTGTGATGGCTCATCCCAAATCCAGCCGGAGGATACGGTATCGGTATCGGTATCGGTATCTCGCAAGTCGTCTCGTAGCGGTTAACCGTAGAAAAGAAGCCGAACCGAAGTGAAGCGAAGCGCAACTATCGTCAGAAGTTGCCTCTAACCACACACTCTCCCAGCGATCGAGATATATGGACGCCGTCCAGCCGAGCGTGATTATCGAAACGAACCACCGAGTAAACGAAACACAAAGAAAATATATCCGGACCGTAAGGTGGCTTATTTATTCCTTCCACCCTTCGTAGCCTCCAAAAACAGGACCTTCTTCTTCACGACGGGATCGTACTTGAGCATACTGAGCGGACGGTGCGTACGGGGACGGATCATCGTGCGATAGAAACCGGTCATGGCCATGGAGATGAGACGCACGGTGATAGTGCGCGACTTGACTGTATGATGCCAGCTTTGTCAGTCTTCATTCAATATCCAGTGGATTTCCGCAGTGTTACTGCGGGTGCAGTCGAGCTTTATGGGAAATCGGCGCAGGGGTAGAGTCATGGGGAATGTGTTAACGCACCTTTCTTGGCCATTTTGAGGGGCTTTCGGGGGAGATTAAGCTTGAGGAGGTGGATTGCCTGGGCGTCGAGTCGAGGGACTTGCGGAGTTGCGCCGGAGAAGTTTGGAGGATTGGATTGGGATGCTGGCACGTGATGAGGCTGTTTCCTGATTGGGGATGGTGGGTTATTGGTGGGTTATAGTTGGGTGGGTCATGTGACTGCATGTGGTTGGGTCGGGCTGTATACTTGGAGACTGCTGATTTATCTTTATGCGATCAATATCGTCTCTACTTAGGGTCGGCTTGAATATCTGGCGGAATGACAGCCGGCCAGTGAAAAGGATGAGATGGGACGGCAAGCATGATGGTGTGTTAACACCGGCTCGACTGACATTCAAGCAAGATCACATGGACATACTGTAATAGAGAAATGGAAAGCTTGGACCCGAATGTGGAAGGCATTTATTGTAGCCTTGGATCTTATACTAGATTAACGCTGCATCTTTCACCGAACTAGCCCGGCTAGCTCAATCGGTAGAGCGTGAGACTCTTAATCTCAAGGCTGCGGGTTCGAGCCCCGCGTTGGGCTTTCTTTTTGTTTTTCGATTGTTGGTTTTCTTAGATCCACAGGCCATCGGCTACCTGTGGGGCCTTCTTTTTGGCTGTCCATTGCATGGGATATGTGTGAATGCGGATGGCCTCGATGAAAGGGTCGACTACACTACCCGTAATATTCTGCCGCATGAGCGTCTCAGCGCATTTCTTACTGAGGGACTCTCTGCCGTAACATTGGAGAATTCTACGGGTTGTCAGGTCCCCAGGTCGCCAGGTCGTACGTATTTTTGGTTCTTACCAGTATGGGACCTAGTTATTACTAATACTGATTATCGGAAAAACTAAGCTGTAAAAATACACTGTCTCACCAGGTGGTAAACCTGGCGAGCTTTTATATTTACAGTATTTTTACTGATTTTTACTAGAAATTCTAATTAGAATTAAAAAAATGATTGAAATTACGACCTGGGGAATTCTGGTTATATATTACTGTATAAATATCAGAATTTATTAATTCCATAAATATATTAATTATATCTAATTATTTCTAGTAAATATTAGTAAATCTATATATTATCAATATAATTTAATTAAATATATATATATATAAATTTATTAACTTAATTTTGAATATATTAGATTATAATATAAATCTTCTAATTATATCTAATCATTTCTAGTAGATATTA
>NW_020291867.1:0-113951 GCF_003184835.1 Aspergillus costaricaensis CBS 115574
ATACCTACTGGGCAACCAACTTCACAGGGATGATGCCAAGCAGCCACTGTGATTGGGTAATATCACTGCCTCGTGGGGCTGTTTCCAAACGGCGACCCACTCTTGACAGGCTTCCAAGCCTTCGATTGCGGTTTCCTTTCGCTCAGGATCTCGCACCCGAGAACTCCTTGCTACGATCACACAGGCTGCTGATGCAGTGTGAAGTGACCCTTGCTACCCCTTATGCTTATGTTTTACTGCACTAGACTGGAGGGTATGGGGGCCGTTTTCAGCCGTACTAACAAAGGAAGTGTGGTTATTATCACGATGTCGAGTAGTGACCGACTAGTAGCCTCCCTAAACCCCCCCCCCTTTACACCAAAAGCAGGATCTAGTTGATGTAATGCAATCCTCTTAGAGCCTTGACTGAAAATCAAAGCATCTGTGCACATATTACTTCGTAGATCCTTACTAATACTAATGAGGGAGCAGCACAGTAAATACGCTACAATTTGTCACTGGTCAGATTCTTACTTTACGCAAAGAATCGGGTGAAACGATGACATCATAGTACTGACGGCTAGTCGGAGACGTGCGCCAGAACAGCTTTATCGAGTCGGTCAAATAAGGGAGATAAAGGCGCAGGAGCTCAATGTTATAAGCAATTCTGAGATATACACTTGTAAATTCTTGAGGAAATTCCTAAAAATAAAAATAAAAATAAAAATAAAAAGAAGCTGAGCGGTGATTGAAACACAGAGTCAAATGGGAATTTCAAGGGCTGATCATGTTTCCGCCTTGCCGGTGCTACAGTATGCCTCGTATCAGGGTTTCTTTATCGTACAGGTATTAGTTATGGCTCGTTTGTACAGAATTAATCATACCCTGGTTGCCCTACTCATCCTACGGGAAGGGCATGTCCCATCCATAGCCCGCGATTCATATCGTCAGACCAGAGGTCCCTTGTTACTTTTCCTCTCCTTTTACGTCCTTCTTCCAAAACCCTAAGGGACCTCGTCTAAACCTTCTAATTCTGTGGTACAATATGTCATGAAGATAGTATCACTTGTATAGTAGCACTGAGGAAGCCCGAAGAGCGTTTTGCAAAATATTCATGATTGATTTTATTCAGAGGAGAACTCGTTACCTGCCATCCATGTTATCTATCACGTTGGAAATGTGGTAAGGTTTTCGGTTGCTGTGGCCGGCTGCAGTATTTAGACTGGGTACCCAAAGTTACTAACGTCAATGTCTGTCCTGAGGTTCAAAGAGAAGGCGGCCGAGAGAGCCGTTCCCAACTGAGTGGAACGTTGCGCCCCCTATACCGGGGTCTTGCCATGATGTGCCGTAATGATTTCCGTGGCTGGTTAATAACAGATGATGCTGGTATTACCGCTCTTTATTGAAAATTACTGCTGCTCGTTACGAGCTCTCATACACTCAAAATACAATCTATTACATAGAGCATCATCATTAGTAACAACCACAGTACCTTGAGCATTTTGACTTTGGCATAGTGAGTCTTGCCGTACCTTAATCCGTCTTCGGCCTCTTTTCTATTTTTTCCCTGAAACTCTAAAGTTAATAAACCTGTCGCCTGCCCCAGGACACCTGTAGAACGAGGCTGCATATCCTGTACGGCCATCCTTGTAGGTATTGGGGGCAGGCAAGGCTATACTAACAAGTCGTTAGCGATAGAGGGGGTAAGATGCAACTCCTTTACTTTCTGTAGGAGTGGAAACCGTCTGAGCTGAGCCTCGTCGAGCCTGTTCCTTCGATGCGTCTTCGATGCTTCAACCTTCGTTCGGTCTTTCCAATCCCCGGTCGCACGGCGCATGCTGCATGGTGTCATTCGGCCAACGCCTCGGTCTTGATCCCAACAATGCCGCTATCCGGCTCTGCTATGGATAATCCTTCCTATCAGCCAGCCAACCAGCCAGATAACGTGTTGTGGCTTGCTGATAGTCGAATGAGTCCTTCCAATTGACTATGCAGCACGCACGGGCAAAGGCCCTCCCTCTACTGCCAATTCCATTCAGCATCGATTATGAAGCCTCGTGACTGTCGATAGTTTGGTTTCTTTTTCTCTTTCTCCTCCGTCCTTCTCTCCTCAAATCTCAGCCACCGATCGTATCAGCACCGCATTGGGATATAGTTCTTTGGCTGCCTTGATGCACCAGGTCTGAGTCCCGCCGCTTAAGCATACCAGCAGCGGGTACACTCCTGCGTCTGGGGAGAAAGTTAGAAACATCGCTTGTGACATAGGCTACCGATACAACTTTTTTTAGTCGGACCGGACCCCAATAATTTCTGAGACATTCTGACTTGGCACCCTCGATTCGAATGAATGGGGATCTTGCCCGGTAATCTGCGTGCCGTACAAAATACCCGGGTCAAGTGGGTTGGGGCAACAATTATTCTTGCATAGTGCTAAAGAAGACCCTGGTCCAGGTCCCTGGCCCCAAATTGAGGCTACTACTAATGGCATCGGCCGATTCGGCCCACTGCAGTGGCAATACGACTTCTCAACCAACAGACTTGTTCGACCGGAAATCTGAATTCAATGGCTTGGAGGACTACTACTAAACGGGATTAGCCCCAACTGCTAACTTCTACTAGGTACTTTACTATCTGTTGTGTCAATTCATCGCGAAAATCCAGATATTGGGACCAGGGACGGTGTATCAAAATATCATTGCGGTCATCTGAATGGTCTTGCTCGACTGAGTCGATTGTGTCTTTGATACTGCCGCGACCTCACAGTTTGCACTTGATGACCATGGCTGTTCAATCATGAGATCACACTGTTACTCCTCTATACCTCTCAAATACACGCGGGACAGCATGGCCATCGTGTATGAGATGAACCGCATCAATTATTGCAGAGGGTCGCTTTGCATAGTTACTGAACAATGAAGACGTTCCTGTTCTGTTTCACATTCGTGTGCGATATACAGAGGCATATTTTACAATTCCAGGCACCCCCGCAACAAGGCGCTATAGAAATTCCAGGAGGGAGCATTCCATATGAAATACTGATTGCTTTGTAGTGATGTTATGGATGCATGCAGATGCCTGATCACCGTCACTGGAAACCAGACGCTTAAGGAATGAAAAAATGGCGTCCCACCTAATCCCTGACTCACCTTAAACTCCTCGGTGAGCCCAATGCTTCGGTGAAGTTGAATTTGTTTTCTTTTCTGGGGGGTGACGACTCTAAAGTACTGCTCTTGCTTGCCATTCAGACTCCCCCTTTGACTCTCACATTCTGCTTTCCAACACGACATAGCGATCATGAGCACTGTTAGTGAAAGCCTATGCTGTCGGCACATCAGCTAAGGGAAGCGAACCCTAGCAGACCGAACAAGTAGGTCGAGCAGGAAATTGTACATGGAGTCCGCTTTCGAATTGAAGAGGAACTGACAGTAGAATCAGAATGACTTGTCTCGAAGTTCGGAGGCCTCATAAGCACAATATATGTTGACTGACGAACCAAATCGTCTTACTCACTTTTTGTAAATCGATCCTTTAATGGTGTCGTTCATACATAGTACTTGGATACGTTTGCCTACAACAACTAATGCGGTTTTGTTCGGGACCAATCTGATCTTGACTAAGAACTGGGCACCGAAGAGACTCGAACGGAAATATTCTCCTCCGCTCCAAGCACCCACTGGGTTCTCACATCATCCACCTGATTGACATCAAGACGCTCCACCGACAGTATATTTCATGGATTGCAAAGACGCTGTCAAGGTTCGTAATGTTCCGGTTGCCCCTCCTTAGTTGCGAAACCTATCCCAGACGGACAAGGCCGGCGAGCCCCACCCATAACATTGATGTTTTTTGATGTCTCTCCCATAAAAGTACTCATTGGCAGAATAGTCATAAATATATCGCAATCTTCAACAGTGAGCAGCCTTCATGATCCTGAATTGAACTTCAGTATGGCACTGATGACGTTATGTCAAGGGCAAGCACTCGCCTCGGAATCGTGACCCACTCAGGGTTCACTAACTAGTTAGTGAATTAGTTTCAGTTATTAAGGGTTATTGAAAGCATCTCATTAACTCACAGCACACAACCATCGTTGTTTCCTGGCCCTAAGCTGGATCATCGGCTAAAAATAAAACTGGAGACAGCTATTCCGTGTTCCCACTATCCACCAATTTTCCATTGGACCAGTCGTCTGTATATGGGTTTCTCGAATCCTTCGAGAACCGGGCCAGACGATACAAGCCTACAGAGAGCCGTGACGGAGGCGAAACTGAGCTGCGGGTCTGCCTTTTCCGTGGAGATACAAAATACAGGCCAGATACACGATTAGTACGGTCTCTTGCAAAGCCGGTTGTTTCCGCTTCGCAGATTCTCACTCCAATCCAGCTTACCGTGGTCAAACTCTCAAGCGAACGACCCCAGACAGGCCCTAGGTGGGACGATTCCCGATCCAGCATATGCTGCCACTCCAATAAGAACAAAACTCACCCGGCGTCGCCGGCCGCCCTTGCCGTTATCAGATTGGGCTCCGGTTTGCCCTGTGCTACTACTGCAGCCATCGGTGCGTACCACAAAGACTCTCCCTGTCACTGGATGCTGCGTATGCAGGTAGCCTGACCTTCCTGCGCCGGTGAATGCATAGCCTTCAAGTGCTACTTTAGCGTAAGGAACTGCCTCGCGACACGTGTCACTCCCGTTCATGTCTATAATTTCCCTTTGAGCGCAAGCCGTTGTTTGCTAGAGCTACGGGGTTTAATTGGGGGGCAGTAAGCCGAAGTGCTTGCGTGGCGTATCAAATAGAGACGGTTTCTGCCTTGCTATGTCTGTTCTCGCTTTGTATCACGGCAGTTAGACTCTAATTTACATTGGGATTTTGTGCCTCTTTGACAAGTGTCGCGCCACTTGTGAAGGCGTATTTTTTATTTGTGTCCCTTTCACGCTCAACGGCAATGCTTCCCGGGACCGGTTTGATTGCAAGGCTGTTCATTTGCCGCGAATCTCCACTTGAATCAAAGATACGTTATACGGATTCACAGGGCCTCAATCTATACGAAACTTGAATATGGAAGCATATATATGCCGCTTCTTGAGAGATAGCCAATGTGAAAAAGGGCTGGATATCACCAGCTAAGATGATGCCAGAAACTCTATATCTCACGTTGAGGCGCACCTACAAGGCTACGAGCAGCAGAATAACGCCCGCTAGAACCACGCAACAATCAGTCGCGCTGATCGAAAATGTGTGAGGCATACGCTATCAGTGGGCCTGGTAACACAGGCCACTGGCAACCAATTCTATCGCAAATCAGATTGGCGAGAAATAGTAGCAAAATCAACTGGCCAATCGCCTGATGGTGGTACAGACACCTGACACCCATAGAGGGCCATGGAACATGCCATGGGATGTGAGCACGAATCGAACGAGGTTCATGAAAAGTGCTTGGTGGGATCATTGCTTATTGCAGGCCTTATAGACGACATCGGTCTATCCGGCGCGAAAGTTAGTTCATGACGATGGACACGAAATGTTTTCGTAGATAGCGGAATCACACGGCTCATCGGAGGACCCCCATGACTCAAACCTATCCTAAACGGTGTCAACAATCTGACGCCATACGGCTTATTGTTGTCCGTATCTCCTTGTCGGATTATTTCAATGGACTAATCGGATGGAAAGAGTTTTGAGTCTTGACACGTCAGAGACCCGTGTCGGAAGTGCTCGGTCTCGGGAGGACGGCCGTGCGCTGGATCTTGAATCTCGTTTATATGCCGTGTTTTAATTTGAGGCTCTAGGCACCATGTGGAGCTTGTATGCGTCGAGCGACTGAGAGACCTGATTTGAGATAGCGGATGGAGCGCACTTGCAGCATGTGTGCTGTGTGCTGTGTGCAATTTCCTGGTTTTCAAACAAGATATAGTTAGCCTGAGCGGTAGTCGGAACTGGTCATTGGTTCAGTCACGGCGGCGAAGGGCCAATAGACAGTTTTTGTATCGATGGGTAAACCCTCATCTCTTCGAATCAGAAGGCATATTGTTTCAAGCTGTTACTCATAGCTTCAAGATGGTCGATAGTGGGCGTAAACTGGCAACAAGTCAAGAACGGCGCCTTGGGCAACCACGAGTGCAGCAAAAGTCACCTGCTCTTTCCCCAACTAACTGAACTCGCCAACTCATTCCATCCCACTTGCACTCCCCCTCCTTCTTCCCAACTTCCACCTCCATCCATCAATCAGATTCAACAAGATAGACGGACAGCCACTTAGTCACATAGATCTACATCCTCAAGTCCGTGTACAATAGACACCTGACCAAGATCGACTATGGACCTTTCGAAAGCGGTCGATCGTGCCTTCACCCAATCCCTCCCTAAGATCGAGGCAAGTACATACCCCATGCATAACACGTTTCAATCGAATAGAACGACTCTCCAGCACTAGGGAAGAAACAGAATCAAGGTTGATCACTAATGTGTGTTGTCCCACAGCTCCATGCCCACCTCAGCGGCAGTATCAGCCGCCAATGTCTCCATGAGATCTGGCTCAAGAAGAAGGCCCAGGACCCTGACATCAACATAGAAGATCCATGGATAACCATGCCGCCTGGGAAGGTTGATTATTCCCTGCAAACGTGGGTAGTCCCTCCACTCTCATACATGCATTGAAGACGCTCCCCACCAACCTTTAATTTCCAGATTTTTCCAGTCCTTCAACAAATCAATCTACAATCTGGTCAATGATCTTGCCAGCCTCACCTACGCCACCCATTCCGTGCTAACCGACTTCCAAAACGACGGCGTAACTTACCTTGAACTCCGCACCATTCCCCGTGCATCCCCCTCCTCCTCCTTCACCCGGGAGGAATACCTTACTACCGTCCTTGAAGCAATATCGGATTTTCAGGCCAACCAATCCCCCACTTCCCCAAAGATGTCTGTATATCTGATTCTAGCTTTGGACAGGGGCCATCACACTACTGCTGAGGCCCTGGAAATTGTAGACTTGGCACTAGCCCACCGCGCCCGCGGCATCGTGGGCATCGATGTCTGCGGGAACCCAACCAAGGGTGATGTTTCAGTGCTGCGGGAGGCGTTTGCGAAAGCCAAAGCTAACGGACTAGGCGTGACTGTGCATTTCGCCGAAATGAGGGAGGCGGCAACTCCTGGAGAATTGGAGACACTCTTGGACTTTCAGCCGGACCGGCTGGGCCATGTGATTCATGTGCCTGAAGAGCTGAAACGGGAGATTGCAAGGAGGCAGTTGGGACTTGAATTGTGTATGTCGTGTAATGTGCACGCAAAAATGTTTGATGGTGGCTTTTTGGATCATCATTTCGGGTATTGGAGACATCAGAATTGCCCGATTGTGCTTTGCGTGAGTCTCTGCTACTATCATATTTCCTTATCGCCCTATTCTCTTACACGAACCGCCAACTGACACTGGTGCAGACCGACGATGTAGGGTTTTTCTGCAGTCCCGTATCGAATGAGTATTTGTTAGCTGCAGAGCACTTTCAGCTCACGCGGACCGATGTGCTGGGCATCTGCAGAAAATCCTACGATGCGATCTTCGGAGGCGAAAAGGAGAAAGACCGTCTTCAACGCCTACTATCTGACTTCGAGGCACATTACAGCACATAGCCGCTGATCGGAATTATTATTCTTCATTCATGTACACAAAGCTTCCTTGGAAAAGGGAGTATACCAGCAAGAAACAATATACAGATATAAGCAAGTCCACCCTCATCATCAGCTCTGCCATCTGAACTTGCCTTCCTTTAGCGTCTTGACCACTCCCAGGGGCATAGACTCCCTATTCACAGCTGCTAAATTTCCGTAAGTCTTTACCATCTCTTCCTGATACAACTCTGCCGTCCACTGCCAATATGCTGACATGCTATACCACATATCCGAGATCGCGTTGCGACCATTAGTATCCTTGGTAACGCTCGCGTCCAGAGACATCTGGTTTCGGTGCAGTTCTGGCGTCAGGTTGATGCTGATCTCCTTGGGCACACGTATCAACTCCGTGTATGCCTCCAAAAGTGGACGGCTATGAGTTTCTGAGTACCGGGTGTATTCCTCCAGAGTCATGTCAGCCACGTCATCGTCCAGTTCAGTTCCCAGCGAAGTAGATTGCTCAGCAGAAGTCCCTTCGTCAAATCGCCGCTTGCAATCATGGTACTCGACTTCATATTGCATGAAGGCCTTATGCAGCCGACCCTTAGGCGTTGCTTTGATGTTCTCGCGCATAGCGAGGAAAGGGATATAAGGATTCAGGAGCTCCAGCCCACCGAATTCTACAGGAAAGTAGAAAAACCCTTCTGGGAGGTCCTTAACACCAAATCGTTCTGCGATTACTTGGCGCAGGTGGTCGGTCACCCCGCTGGAGGTTCCGGGAAATAAAGTTCGTTCAATACGACTCAGTGTGGATATGGCCATATCTATATGGCTTCTCCCAAAGCACATGGCTGGTTTCGCAAAGTTGTTAGCGAAGAACCGTCCAAAGTAACTATTCCATGCCTGGACCCATGAGAAGACGCTCTTGCAGGATGAGAGCTGGCGCTGTAGCTCCGCAATGTGGCTGTCGACCTGTTCTTGATCAATGACAAAACGACCTTCTGAAGGATCCAGCTTCAGGAATCCCCAGCGAATATCTCCTTCAGGCAGAGGGTCTGACGGTTCCTTTTCCTGAGAGTCAGTTGGCTGCCCATGATGGTCTGCCGCATCTTTGCCCTTCAGGCGCACTGTTCCCGTTTTTTCCTCGTTTATCTCTAAGCCCATGACCTTGGTAAATTCTTCCATTGTAGTCCAGGCTTTGACACAAGTCTCTTCGTGACCCCAGAACCAAAAGTCATCATGCAGCCGATATAGATAAGCCCCGTCTGTGCTTTGGTTAACCGCAAAGTCCATGCAGAACAAGACGGCCTCCCCAAAACAAGTGGAAAGCGCATGGCTCATGGGTATCCCTCGGCTCCGAGTTCGCTTGGAGGCACCTGATCCATCTTGTGCAAAAGTTACCGGAGTTCTTAGGAACTTGTGGAAAAAGTCCAGCCAGATTCGTGGGACACCGAAGTACTCCAATACCACCAGTATGGTGGTGTGCGAGAGAGAGGGTCCAAACCATTTGAAATCAGATCTAATAGCGGTGAATTGGCCGTGCAACGAGGTGTATAGGAGTGATTCAGTGATCAGAAGATGTAGCAGTGAGTGCTTCGTTCCCAGTGGGTTCTTTTTTGCGTTATCAGGCTCCGCATCCTCGCCATATGGGTCCATATTCGCGTCCACCGAGGAAGGTAGGAGGCTCATAAAGTAGTCTTGTTTGTACGTTTCCTTTCGGCGATCGTTTACACTCGTTGTACCAAGGCGTTTGGCATTCGTCCCCGTGAATCGAGAACGGCGCGACATTTCGCGCCTTGGGATTCGTTCGCGAAGAAACTTCCAAGCTGGTGTGCCAAGAAACGAGTTGAAAGCAGATCGAAATGTCACTGACCATTTCATCCCCAGGTATTCGAACATGAGGCTATCCAGCAGATCTTCGTCCATGTATACCCGGTATTTGCCATTCAGCTGGCGACGCATCTCCACTGGGATACCCTCTGAAGGCCAGCTCCAGTTGTCAAGAGAAGCAAGGCGCATATTGAGAACATCTACCACCTCCTGGGCGACTGCCGGGTTGCGCATGAACTCCTTCAGAACAGCCATTTTTTCCTTGGTGAGCAAATCGGACTTCAGCAATGAGTCCGATACCCACTTGAGGTCGCTGACCTCGAGCCAAGATTTCTTCGAGGCAAAATCAGTTCCAAAGGTCCTGACTGCGTCCCGCAGTTGCTTCAATGCTTGCTGTGAGGGTGTTGTTGCTTTAAATAGACCGTCAAGGTATGCTTTAATGGCAATTCCATCTACATCTGCCTCTGTGAAGACCAGAGTCTCCCATGTGGCTCGCTGTTCGTGCATTTCTGACCGACCAACATTCTCGAAAGCCATTCCTTGCGACCCGTCCTTGTCCGATGCCGAGCTAGAAGCAGCCACCTCTTCGAAGTCACGCAGCCATTCCGTGACTAGCTCGCTATAGAAGTCGGCATGCTTATGCCTTAGCTCGAGGTAGCTAAGCTCCTGTTCGAGCTGGGAAATCCAACTTTTCAGGCTGCGGTCTGAGACAGAAGGATCATACTTGCTTTGCAGAAGAAAGCGACGAATATTAGCGTGAATAGCGCGCTCAGTCTGATCTTCAACGGCAGATTCTTCATCCGATGAACCGTCCGTATCTAGGTCCTCCTGGTCAAGTGCATCATTAGGGAATCCCTTGAGCCTGGTCACCCCTTCCAGGAGGACCTGGGCCTTTGATCGTAGACTGGGAGCATCCTCGGCAGCTTGTACAATCTCTGCTCTTCGCTTCTCGAAAAGCGTTCGTTGTTTGGAGAGTTCATTGATTTTGGTTGCAGTGATGGATCCCAGTGTTTGAGGAAGTGCCCCGCCAGACAACATTTCTTTCGAAAGCACGGTGGTGAGGGTGCTTTAAGAGGGCCGAGGAGGGGATAATCCAAACTTGGTGATGAGGACGTAGCAGCAGCCGAATGGTAGGTCAACAATAGAGACCAGTACAGGAGGAGTAAAATCCTTTGAGAATTTCAAGTTTCTGTCAGATAACTGGGAGCAGAATCTTGTCAGGGAGGTAAAATATGGGATCGATCGATTGAGGATGATCGGCACGGAGCAAGAGCGATATGCTCCATATAAATAGCCACATGTGGGACCCCGTGACTCAGGCAGAAATCTCGACGGCGAAGCTTTCGAGGCGATTGTAACGGATTGAAATGGCCAGTAGAGAGCTCAGTCCGGTAGAATGCCATAATGGGATCATTGTCGGTTCCAAAAAGGGACCCCGACGTTCCAAAAAGGGATCCCGACGCGCCGACCGAGTCATCGTCGGCCGCCATTCACGGCGCTGTGGATAATCGTCTGAGCTCCAGCCAACAGTCGTCATACTGCATTTCCAGCCAGCTCTTTCCTCGCAGACTGCCCACGCTTCTGATCTGCCATTGTAGAATGAGTCCCATCATCGCTTTAGCCATTATGATCAGTGCCAGGTCCTTCCCAACGCAGCCTCGCGGACCCTTGCTAAAGGCTACAAACTTTGTTTCCATCTGCCGCCTGTGTTCAGCACCTCCAGTCCATCGCTCTGGCCTCCACTCATCGACGTCGTCACCCCAGATCTCGCGCGACCGACTCAGGACATAGGTATTCGCAGACACTGTAGTACCGACCGGTAGCGGTGTTAACAGGCTGGGAATGACTCCTTCAGCACCCGACATGATCACGCGAGGAAATGCCGTTGGAAAGACTCCTTGGAAACGCATCGTCTCTTTCATCACAGCCTGCAATTCGATGGGGATTGTGGTAGTCGTTATACTCTGACTAGAGACTGCTGCCTTCCTGCGAATTTTATCCTGCCAGACCTGTCCTTCTTCCGATCCCAGATGGTATACTATAGCCGTGAGAGCGGCCGCCATGCTCCCGGGGCCTGCGAAGACCATATTCATAGCTTCAGCTAAAACCTCAGATTGTCTCATACGATTTACATCGTCAACGGGGACTTCGAGCCAGCTTTTCACAATTCCAGGCTTTGGAGAACGAATGACATGTTGAGGATCCCGCATGATTGCCCTGTGAACGGCAGCCGCGAGCCCAGCCATTCCAGTCTGTGCACCATCTTTATTGTAGAAAAGGCTGCGAGGCAAGGAATTGATGATCCAGCTATTCATAACCCACCCGTACATTGGCCAAAGAGAGTAACTCCATGCTGTCTTGGTTATCTTGCGAAGCTGCGAGCATATGGCACCGGCGGCAGCACTATCAGTATATGGGTTTGATGCTATAGCCGAGCCAAACAGAATTTCCAGCATTGTGTCCAAGGTGAACCGAGTTACCAATGGAGCCACATTTGCAGTTGAAATTCCTTCTCCTGTCGGGTGTCGGGACGCCTCCAGTCGCGCCAATAGGACGGCTACATGTTCTTCAATAACAGGCTCATACCTTCCTACCTTTGAACTCGAGAGAGCCGGTCCTAAGACCTTCCTTTTTTTCTGGCGGTGAATATTATCCGACTTTGTTGAGAAAATACTCGCCTCACGCTGGCTGGGACTTCGTCCAAATGAATAGAAATCACCCTTTTCGACGGACTTGTTGAATCCATAGATAGCTTCAAAGCCTTCCAAACTCGAGAAAGAGAGCCAGTTCGGGGCAACTCGAACAACAGGGCCATATTTCTGATGAAGTTGCTGTTCCGCAAGATGGAGTTGGCCGCTCATGAACGTGAAGAACCGCCTTTTACTCACAACTAGTCAGCTCAAAGACTCCCGTAATACGCAAAGGAAATGACTGGGTGAACACGTACCAGAGGTTCGTGAAGCGGGCCCAAAATGGGCCTGGGTAGGGTGCCAGAGGATGGAAGTAGCATAAGTAAACTATCCGACTAACGAGAGTGAGCACTGTAAGTTGGGCTATAATGACAACCAGTGAGGCCATTGTGGGGTATCATGACCGTCCTGGTTTGAACCAGCGACACGATGATTGTTTGGCGATAGTGTGGATTTCACTGAGCAGCAGACACCGGGTAGATAGGAGTAGAAGACAAGTAAGGCAAGACCAGAAGAGCTAGAGACCCCGCCACGTCACGCGATCGGTGCGATGCACCCTAGAGCCCGCAGTGCAGTCGACGCTAGCATAAACATCAATAATATCAGTCTGGCTGGTGACGACAACAAGACTCTGGTGTTGAATCGCTCACTCTCTACAAGTTGGGCCTGGGCTCCAGGCACTGCAGGTCAGCTTGTCGATCCGCTAACCAGTATGGGCAAGTCTGGGGAACACTGACAGGCGACACTCAGGAGGCGTACAGTGTCATCATATTGCTCACATACTGTAAGCTGTTCGATACGCGCGTAAGGCCATCATTTCTTGAATAATCTTTCTTTCTGTGAGCCACAGGTAGCACTTGGGTTTGCTACTTTCATTTTCTCCGTCAAGGATCCGTGATCTATCGACTAGCAGGCCTAGCCCGAGTAATTGTAATTGTATCCGCATCATACCATTCTATGCATGTATTCCGCTCAGTATTCAGATCTTTACTGGCAAGCGATATTCGAAAACTTCTATTGCAGGCCGATCAAGCCAGCAATGTTGCCTGGGCTGAACATTCCGTTGCACTAAGTCTTCTTATGAGTTGACTGCCCGATTAGCATTGAACTATCCCCGATTTGAAAAGAGTAGAGAGGATAAGCAGAAGAAAAAGAGAAATGGCGAACAGCTAGTGGTAAACATGAATGCAACACAAAAAACGAGGACGGGACAGAGAAGAGAATGCGACGGGGGTGCAAGAGCTGGACCTACCCCCTAGTACAATGGCTTCACCTCCCTCCCCAAGCGACGTAAATATATACCTGATCCTAGACCGTAGAGCACTAGGAGAATCATAAGTCGGCACATGCCAATACTACACCCATATGTAATGCTCAGCCACAGATTTGAGTAATTGACTGAGAGCGTACCTAGGACAGACTTTCCCGACAGTTAGAGCAAGGGTGACTGTATAGCGTGGGTCCCAAATCCCTCCTAGTAAAATTATGTGCGATAGTATATAACCGTCTCTCGACAGTAAAGTACCAACCTCATCAGTGTATACACTGGCAGCCACAGAGCGAGCAGCGCGGTATATCTGTCAAAGGAGAGTGTTGTATATGAGATAGTGATGAAGGACACGCTTCATCCTCAAGAACGTCGCAGAGCAATGACTTCCGAAACGGGAAAGACCGATCGGAACGGACCACCAAGTGGGGGAATCGCATCTGCACTATCGTTCCCCACCTACCTGATTGGGATAGCTATACTCTTCTACTTATGAGATGGAATACTCCTTGCTAAGTATGGATCTCTGGTCGTTCATGGCACTGGATCAATATGTACCTTCCCGTGGAAAAGTAAGCGTTCCGTCATTAGAATACAATATCAACAAGTAAAGAAAGAAAAAGTCATGTCTCGTTCATAGCACCGATGAAGCGGTGGACTTCGGGTGCTTCTGATCAACAGGAGCTTCGACGTCCAGCGGCTTGCCTGTCGGATGCTCATCCTCCGGATACACCTCCTGCCCATCCGCTACGGACAGACGGTCTTCATCAACGTCGATATCCGCTTCATGCCACGTACTGCTGGTGGCGGAAAGGGGGAACAGTCGGGCCAATGCGTAATACATCACACATGAGACAACAAAACCGGAAAAGTAGTTGATGTTGTAGATGTATTGGGCTCCCACAGGCACGGTACGCCCAACTGCGCCGGCAAACCCGACGATATTGACGAGAATGCCTGCAAGATACGAAGCGTATGCGTGCCAGGAGAAGCCGTACGTGTAGCGGTATGCTGAGTCATTTCCAACACTGTACAGATCTTTCACTCGCAGATATCCTTTCCGAACAAAGTAGTAGTCGGAGATCATAGGCCCGGCGATAGAAGAGAGGAAGATGGAGTAGGCTGAGAGGTAAGTTGTGAATGAATTGGATGAAGACGAGAGTTTCCACTAAGAGTCTATTAGCTTTTCTCCTGCCACACAGACTATGATAGAGAGAATAATCGTACTGGACACATGCACAGGCCGATCGCGGCGCAGATATAACTACCCCGGCGGATGTTGAGGTATCGAGGCAGCAAGGCCGTCATATCGGTACCGGCAGAGACCGAGTTGGCAGAAATGTTGGTGCCCAGCTGGGCCAGAGCAAAGCCAGTCGAGATGATGAAGATACCGAAGCGCTCGGCGGAGCTGGCGCCATCCAGAAACTGACCCAGAAGCGTCAACGGGTTCCACACAAAGTCACCGCCGAAGATAACAGCTGAAGAAGATGAGACGATGATGCCGATGAAGGAGGTGATGCCGAACCCGATCGGGATGGTGAGCAGCTGGGACCACAGCGCGTCTTTCGGCGACCGAGAGAACCTCGAGAAATCCGGGTCATTCACAATCAGCGTAGCAAAGTTGCCGAGACAGCTCATGATAGACTTGACTATTGCCCAGGCCAAGGTGCTTCCGTGAGCTGTAGCAGGTTGGTGCACGATGGGACCAATTCCGTTGGCGCGGGAGATGGCCCAGGCAAAGAAGGCGATGGCGGCGATGGGAGAGTAGATGGCTTTCACGGTAAAGAGATGTCTGATCTTATGGACCGGAAACCAGAGAGCTGGCAGTGACAGGAGCCAGAACAGGAAGAAGCTCAGGAAGTCCTTGGTGGTGACGCCGGAGCTTGCGGGGATATGATTGGGGATATTTCTATAACTTGGCCAGATAGCCTCAATCATCAAGGTTACGCACTCGCCTAGTACTCGGGGTTAGCTTCGCTCATCCGGAAGGGAACCGTTGTACTGTGAACTCTCGTGGAAAGGCTCACCTCCAATATAACCCTGAACACCATACCAAACGACAGCCATTGCCGCCCGGTTGAAGACGGGCCAGAAAGAACCCCATATTCCAAAGCTGGCCCGGCATGCGACCGGGAACGAGATGTGATAGACTGCACCGATGCGACCGGTCAAGCAGACAAAACAAGCAGCAATGAAATAACCGACCCAGACGCAAATCCATGCCTGCCACCAGGACAGACCGTCGACAATCATCGAAGATGAAATCATCCATGTGTTCTGTTATGTGCGAGATGATGTGTTAGTTCAGTGGATAATGCATGAAGATGATTCAATTGGATACCACAGCAGCACGAGACACTTACAATATTCAAAGAGTCTGCAATCCAAAAGGCGATGAAGTTGTACCATCTCCATTGACGACGCTCGTGTTCAACTGCAGTCGGCGGAAATCAAATTTGCACACGGTCAGCTTCCAGTGTCCTCTTATTGAATCCGGCTGCACAAGCACGGAGCGTCTCAAGGTGATCCGCCAGCCAGTTTCATGATCTCACCTGGCCGCAAGTCACGGTTCGTCAACATCAATTGAGTATTGGTCAACCCGGGCTCCGTAGGCACCTCGAGCTTTTCGATCCATTCTTTGATTCGAGGCATCCCTGGCCTATGTGGTATGTTGACAAACGTCGAGAGTTCGAATAACACAGCGACAGTATGTACCGGGAGATATCGATAGTTAAGTATGGTGTAGTAGGTCGATTTGTTGGGGTTTGGGGTGGGGGAGGAGGAGGAGGAGGAGGAGAATATTCTTTTAGGGCTGATGGGAGCAGAACCACCAGGGTTATATGCTCGTAACAGAAGCCACGGAGGAACAGAAGATAAGGAAAAAAAGGTAATAATTTCTTTCACCAGTCCAGGCACGACAATCCAGGGGGGTGAACGAAGAGATATAAACACTTTTTGTCTGTCTGGGCGTATACCATAGAAGAACCGGAAGGTACTACTACTATCGGCGTCATCGCCCAGCGATGGGCCAATCAAGGTGGGTGCTGGAACAGATATGGAGCGGGTTCCATCATGGATTCTGGGCTGATAATGGCTGGATACGCCAGCATGACACCCGGGGTTGAGTTATTCATTCATTCACCCATGTCTTAATTCTGTTCTTAATTTTCTTTGCCTTATTTGACACGAGATAAAGATAAGAAAATTGGTCAAAAGAGGGCCGGGATCGACCTGGACAGCGCCACCCATGTGAAGCGAGCTTATCGCCCTCCATGGGCCGTTTGTCGGACGTACCAGGAGAGCCGACCACAAAGGAAGGACGATAATCATTTTCCATTGCTCGATCGGGTCGAGTAAGCGTCAACGTTATCAGTTGTTCAAGGGAAGATATCGGGACTTGTCTGCTGTTCTGCATCTCCACTGGTCCTCCGCAATCAGTCCGAGCCCGGGGGTGCCCCAGTTCAATCAGCGACTCACAGCCGTTCACGGGTCCACTTAGTGGCTAGGGCCTATCTAATCACCAGCCCGGCTGACTCGATGCCATCGAGTAACTAAAAGGATTGATTTGGAACCATCAGCAGATGCTGATGTTCCTGTTTTACTTTTTCCTTCTTTTTCATCCGTCCCCATCGTCGGCTGATAACCGGTTCCTCTCCCGCAAGTCGAACCCGAGGTTCTCTTTGCGAATCCAAATCCAGAAAGGGGAGGAAGCACGTGTATAGTCTAGTCAGGTGGGGATCACCTGATTGTGCATGCAGTTTGGATTGCTATCTAGCGATCGAAATTAATAACAAAACTTAGTGAACTACTTACTACTGTCTGTAATGCTAATTAATCATTCCTGATTGATTGACCAACTAAACCAACTACCGGAGGCACTTAACTAATAGTAGTTCGACAGCCACCTTTAATCCCGTTCGCATACTCTACTAGCAGTCTACCCTGACTACGACATCATACTACCACACCACTACCGCCACCAGAATCCATCCACAGTTCCCCCGAAAACTACTAACTATAAACCCCTTCCCCGTCATCTGCAACCCCTCCTGCACCACCTTTTACACACGCAAAGAGACTCTCACATATCCAGTCCTACCCAACACAACTAACCTTAAAAAAAGAAAAGAGAAGTAAGAAAATAAGAAAATACAGCATTCATTGAAATCCCTCAAAATATACCTCACACAGATTGTCTAGAACGCCTCTCCCTCATCATTTCGCTCATACTTACTACATGACTGCTTACCAAAACTACCAGCAAACAATTTACACTTTCTCCCTTAACCAACAACCAACATTCCCCCTTCCCTACCTTTATCTCGCCCCGACAAACTCAGATCCCAGTTCCCGAGAAGTCAAAATTGGCGATCAGATCACTGAAAACGTGGCTCAGGACGGTGCCATACACGTCATCCCGAGCCTCTTGGAGGGGGTAAAGGGTAGTATGGGAAGGGGGAGTGGTGTGCGAGAATTTGGAACTGGATCCTGGAAAACCTAACATATTCTTCTTGCTTATTACCATTGCTTCTCATCTTTTTCTTATGCGGGGGGTCTGAAGTCTCAAGCAAGAAAACAAGGCATTCATTGTACTTTTGTACGTGAGTAGTAGTAGAGTTTGAGAGGCAGGTAGGTAAAGCGACTAGCAGAGGTACACTCAAGTCTAGGGCATATTAGGAGCAAATCATATGTTCGAAATGATTATGGATTTCGTGGTGCGCGCAAAGCACAGCACCCGTTGAACTAAGTACAGAAGAAATGTCTATATGCAATCTACATCCCGCCATGCCAACCACCGAATTTATGCAATCGTCTAGCCCTTATTCCACTTACCAAACTTCACATAATCATCGTACAGCGCCTTGAACACCGCCCGGCCAGACACGTCCAGTCCTGCGTTCATGGCACGCATCGTCTCGCGCGACATCACATCCAAGACTGCGTAGAGACCAGGGACAATTGCGGCCTTCACTTCGGGAGCGAGTGTGCCGCGCAGGGAACTCTGCGTATACTCCATTATCAGGTACTGGAGGTACTGTCCTGCGATCCGCTTGGCTTTCTTGGTCTGATCGGTCAACCCTTCATAACCACCTGCGGACTGTGTCGGTCTCGAGACTGCGGATACGGTTGGGTCGCACAATGACGTGAGGAGACGGGTGAAGTGAACTGCGTGCGAGGCTTGCAAAGGAGCAAGCCAGTATGGTTGTTGGCCGAGTTTCTTTTCATGAAGCATGGATCGACTGCGTTTCTTGGAACGAGCGAACAAACAGTCCAGCAGTCGTTCGACAACAGGCAGAATGAGGTGGAATCGGCCTCCAAGCTTCTGACGGTGGATACCCAAGAGGACACCCATCAGGCGACACAGGCGGATATAGACGGTTCCTGCGAATTCGGGGTCGATGCAAGGTCCTGATTTAGAAGCGCACACTGCAATAGTTCCCAGAATGTTATCGACGTTCCATTGCGTGATACAGCGAGTGTAATTTCGGAGGAGAATGTCGAGGCATTCGGTCGCAAGTGTAAACTGCTCGATGGATTTGTTGCGGGGTAGAGATTCGGTCACTGCGGTGCAAACCAACGATAGTTCTTGGGCCGTGAGGCTCTCTTTGTCCTCGATTGGAGGCAACGAGGCAATAGCCAACCCGGCAATGAGCAGATGGTACTCCGCATTCTCGCCAACAAAGCCTAACTGCCGCACGTCTTGGATGACTCGAGTCAGCTCTTCCACGGACATGGACTGAAACCTTCCAGAGGTGGACCGGATGAAGAGCCGCTGTTCCTCGCTGTACATGTGCTGCAGCGGGAGGGCCTCGGCACATTGAATCACAGGTTGTGTAATACTCTTTTCAGAGCCGCGACCGGCCAGGACTCGACGTCTTATGAGTCTTCTCAGTGAGGAGCCCGAATCAACCGACTTCTCCACGTAGCTTTCGATTTTTGACAGGAACTTTTCGACCTCGGCATGGTCCGTGGCAAGATCCTCAAAGTCTTCCAGCGCATCAATGATCTTGATCAGGGTGATCGTCTCTTCCAGCTGCTGTTTCTTGCACTGATCCTTGACAGACTTAACTTCCGCAACCACCAGGTCGAAAACCTTCTGGCGGCAAGCAGCAAGATCCGTCTCTTCGAAGACATTTTCCAGCTGCTTACGGTGGTGCCACAGCTGAGACAGAGAGATCCTAAGATAGAAGCAGTCCATGGAGTCACGGTCAAGAGTCTGTAATTTCGATGCCTTAGATGAGACCTTGCGGTACATCTTCTTGAAAAGCTTGTGACGCTCTTCGTCGGACAGAACAAGCAGCTTAGCTATGACTGCTCTGTGCAGATTGCGGAAGGCCTTCATGATTTGAAGATCAACCTCGCTTCCCTGCAAGGTGACTGCCTTCGCAATCGTCCAGACCGGTTCCCAATTGCTGGTGACGGCTGCGGCAGATTTAGGCATATCGGCCAGCTTGGCCATCAATGACAGCATTCCAACAGTGACTTCGGGCGTGCTGTCTTCCTGGACAATAACCTCCTGCAAGAGATCCAGCAAAATCGCTCTCTGCCGGCGCACGACAAGCGGGGCAGGAATCCTCTGCAAGCTCTCAACATAGAGTTTGCGGTTCGTGATGTCCTCCTTGACCCGGCTCGAGAGCACGGAGATCAGATCAGACGCGATGGCCGGAGCGTTGAGCAAATACTCATGGCAGACAACGCCAGCCCAGGCCTGAAGGTATCTGAGTTCAGGGCTAACAGTCTCCAAAGCCGATGGTGAAGACTTGTACTGAGATGTTGCCAAAGAAAGGATATGGCCAAACAAAGAGCGTCTAGTTTCAGGCTCAACCCGATCCCAGACGTCCGGACTCCTGACAAGTGTCAGGAAATACGCCAGGGCAAGAGTATCCGGCCTATTCAGAGTCTCGATACGCCCGTTCCAGGGTGAGACAATTGCGTCCGAAGCATCTTTGTCGGAGATTGACTTGACCAGCTCTGTTATTTGGCTGGTAAGTGATTTGAACTGATCATTGTTCAAAGACCCCTTGACGGCGGCAAGGGTAAATTGATACGCCTCGAAACATTCCAAGGGTGACCAAGGTTTCTGCAGCCGGTCCTTATGGTGACGCCGAATGGTCGCTGCACCTGTCTCGACCAGATTCATAATCGCAACCCCGAGATCATTGTCGGTGGATTGGACATTATTCTCTAAGAGGTTTCGAGCGAGTCGCCACAGCCGCCATCGCCAATGCAGCTTTTGCTTTGACGACAACGTTGATGCCGCGGTCTGGATGACAGAGCTAAGAGATTCGTTCTTATCCGCGAAGCTCAAATCACGGTATCTGAAGCCAGACTCTAAGATCACGAACTGGGCGTAGGCTCCGGGCGCGTCGGCAATCTTCCCATCCTCGCTCCTAATTTCCACCGCAGCTGCCTTGAGTTGCGCAGCCGCAAATGTGTGAGTGAGGGGACTTCGCATTACATCGCCATATGCATTGCACACGTCATCATCCTCCCAAACAATAAAGGACTCCAGATTTTTGTTTTGCGACCGTGCCTCTTCAACCTCGATGAGCTGCTCGTACCAATACTCCATGAAGGTGGGCAAATCTCGAGCGGCCACGAAACCACGTAGCAGAGGTATAACAATGCCGTTTTTAATGGTGTCATAGCTGCCGTCACTTTGGGGCGTACCGCTGCGCCAATGCAAGAAGATCTTCCCCAGCAGAGCCTTCAGCAATTTTGTCGAGTCACTGAGACCAGAATTAGGGAGGAAGATATCAACACCGAGCTCAACAAGCAGCGATGTAAGATTCCATTCGATCTGCGACAAGCCATCCTTGAGGAGCCCGGTGTAGGAAGCGTGGGTGAGCAACGTATGTAGAGACAACTGCACGTTACGGACAAGAACCACACGGAAGAGACGCTCCAAAATGCCGACGAACTCGGGAAGGTAGGTGGTTGTATTCTCAGACTTAACAATTGAGAATGCCAGCTCTGCAATAGCAACAAACAGAGTCTCCAGCCACGGCGCCTCGTGTGTCTGTCTCCGGAAAGTGTCCCTTGGCACAGAACGAACCGCGATATCGAAAAACTCCGGGAGCAATTCTGCTGTCTTCCACATGATTTTCTTCTGTACAGTGGTCTCATCTGCAGTCTCTGCCGGGCATTCTGGTTTGCAGAGGATAGGTCTAAGTGTATCAGAGATAGGTTTAACCGGAGTCCAATCCGGTTCACTAGCTGAATAGTCGATACCTGCACCTCCTCGCTCGTAGAATCCACCGCGTGTCGGTATGACCACATGCAGAGCGATCAAGCGCTCCACCCCATGCAGTACGTGAGCCCTCTCATCGGTGTCAAGTCGGATCGATCGAACAGAGACCTGAAGTCTGAGTGCGCTCTGGAAACAATGTTTCGCAAAGCACTCATTACTCAGTCCCTTATCTGAGTCATCACGGCGAGAGGACCTCAGTTCCCACAGCTCCAAGACCGCAGGAAACACGTATAGGAGGTGCTGTAAGTCCGTCGTCTTGCGCGCATGGGAAAATTGCGTCGAAATCACGGCAGCCAGTCGGAAAGACTTTTGCAGCGTCACCGCGTTTGGCTCTGGCTCACCCTTCAAAGCGTGCTTCAAATGGGAGCTAGCGACCTCATCTACCCCAAGAGTCCGATTCGCCAGCATGATCAAGCTATACAGGCAATCCAGTGCGCGAATAAAAGCCAAGAAACACGAAATCGGCGTGCGCGGCTGGTCATCAACATCCATAGTGTCTGCCTCATCATCGCCGGCCCTTTTTCTCTTCGTTCCCTTCTTATCGTAATCGCCATTGCGGTGCGGAGAATCGCTCAAGGTATGACTTGAATCCGAATCGGAGGGCAGTAAATCAGTCGTTCCCGTCTTCAGCGCTGCGAATACATCCTCCTCCAGGTCGGCAATAGCTTGATTGAAAATAGCGAGGAATTTTTGGTCCTTCAGAGTCGTAGCCAGGGTCTTTGGCGGGATTAGGTCGATCAACTGTCGGAGTAGGAGAAAAGAGGTAGAGTCGACGCGATAGTTCTTGCCCGCCCGCAATTTTTTCAGTAACCATCGGAGCACCCATTCCTCCTTCGGCGCGGCGTTATTCTGAACATGAGGGGTTCGGTTGATTTCAGGGTGACTCGCACATAGGGCAAGATCCAGGCCGATGATCTGAGCGGCTTCGTCAAGCTGTGTGGTCGGAGACGCGGTGCCTTTTTCGAGGCAGAGTAAAGCTTCCTGTGAGGAGCGCGGGCGCTGTATAGAGAGAAATAATCCCAGCAGGTTAGCCGAACACTCAAAGTTGCATACAACCGAAAACGCTTGAAAGATATCGAGCCAACACATACCTCCGCGACTGAAGGCATCTCGGATGAGACGAGTCAGATCGTAAAGTACCGGTTTCCCCAAGATCCTCGATGCCACCGCGTCAGCACAAATCGAACATAGTCCGAGGGAAGTGGTTCGTCCTAGACGTTAATTTTTTTTTTGGTCTGCGGGGACCAAGGAGGGATTCCTTAAAGTCGAAAAAGTTGAAGACTGACGCCAGAAAGCGGAGAGCGCTTTGCCTAGTTTTTCCGACCGCCTTTTAGCCCGGCAGAGCTCGAAACGTCGCACCCGATCAGTTTGTCCGCCCATCGACTCTCCTTCTCTTTCTTGCTTCTCATTCCTTTGCTTGCAACCAGTTAACCCTCCCTTCTGTAGTTTGTTGCCGAAGGTCAGTCAGGTCCCTGTCGATCCAATTGACTCCTCATTTGGGTCTTTTTTGAATTAACTCTCGGACTTTCAGCTCTTATCGCCATGGCCGACTCCAACGAATCCCAGCCGGTCGCACCGGTCCCACGCTCCACCAAGCCCGTCAGCGAGGCCCTGCTGAACGAAAAGGTACTTTGCACCACCATCTGAAGTTTCCATCGATCACTTTGTTCCGTCTGGATGTTGAATGTTCTGTTGGCTGGGCCTGCCATGGAGCCGCCGGGCCTCTCCGCCCTTGAAGAACCCCATCCGCAAATTGCAACTGCGGGACAGACGCACATATGTCATCGGGAAGTGTAGTCAGTAGTGCTCGGGCTAATACGGAAGTTCTCAATGCACAGTGGGATCGCGCCATCTCCTCCCTCATCATCCGCTCTTCCCTCGGTCTCTCCTTCGGTGTTGTCTTCTCCGTGCTCCTCTTCAAGCGGAGAGCTTGGCCCGCGTGGGTTGGTCTCGGCTTCGGTGCCGGACGTGCTTGGGAGGAAGCTGATTGTACGTTCATGCAATTGCATTCAACCCCTTCTCTTCCAATACCGGAGGGAACTGTTTAAGCTAACTTTCTACAGCCTCCTTCCGTCGGGGCGACTCTCCGGTCAGAGATGCCCTGCGTAGGTAGAGTAGCTCGGGCCTCCATTTCTGTATGATACCTGTATAGCTGGGAAGGAAAACGAGCTGCATCAAGAACATCTTTCGTCGTGTTTGAAATGGTCTCTTTAGACTTTTTCCTACTTTAGCATTCAATTCATCGTTGTGCTACCACTTCTAACTGTTTTAAGGCATCTGTAATGCCGCTTTGATAGTAGCTATTCATTAGCATCTAGGCCCTTCATGCGACCACATTATACAGCATCTGGGCTTAGTTCTCTCCAGGTTACTGCATTCGGTCTAGACCAGAGTCTCTCTTGCGATAACTCTACCGATATCTTGCCAATCAGTATAGAACGAATGGAAATAATAGAGAAATAAGGGCTCATAGAGCTTGGGGAGGAGATTGGTCCGTGCGTTTGCGACTCTAGACAAACCTAGGTAATGGCTGAGGAATATATACAACAATAGAGAGGACGGAAAGACTTTTGTATCCTCTATCATCCAACATCTATGAGCAAGGGGTATCATGAACAAGCATCGGTCATCCGAGTGAGAACTTGATCGCAGGAAAAGCAAGGGAAGGGCATAAGGGTGGAAAGATGGCGGAGTCGCATTGCATCCCAATGCGAATAAAAGGTGGGGTACTACAGCATAGAGTTCGAATGAGCGACAAAGTTATCCATCACGGGCATCTGTGACGTGCTGTGACCTGTAGCGTCCATGGAGAAACCTGGAAGGTTCATGTGGTCCCAGTTGCCCTCAGGCATGGCGGGCTCAAGAGGCAGTCCGTTGTGTCCACTGTGGGTAAGACAGCCAACACAAGTACAGTCACTTCCGCATTGGCAGCTTCCAGTTGTATCGGAGCAAGCGCTAGGTAGCCCCACTGGGTACTCGAGAGTATAGTACTCTGACGGTACCATCAGTTGCTGTCCTAGATAATCCGCAGGCGGAGATGAATAGCCATTGTTTACGTGACCCGAGTCCGTACTCTGTTGGGCATATGGGTGCATTGCGACGTGGTGAAAGTTGTCGCCCAGAGGATTACCGAAGTTGGCGAAGGAATACTGTAATGATGAGAAGTCCGGGGGTTGAGTCTGCAAAGGAGAGCCTCTATGGCTGTTCAGCCTGTCGGGGCTCTGTTCATCATCACGGAGGGCCACCAGGAGGCCCATCTGTTGGACATGCTGTCTAGTAGTGTTGTTGAAGGGGTGAGACGCGCAACCAAGACATTGACAACCATCGCCACAGCTACAATCATGGGAGGCTTCGCCAGCAGGATTTGCTGCATTTGCAATAGCATTCTCCGACGTCGGCTGAGAGATCTGATTGTTGAAGATCTCATAGTTGTTGAACGCATGCGGATGCTGAAAGTCTAGTGGTTTAGAATTAAAACCTGCGGCAGGTCCAGCCATTGGGAGATAACCAGACTCGGATACGGGCAATGCGAAAGGCTGCATGTACTGGCTCTGCTTCGCTGCTTGGAAATCTTGCCACGTCGAAACCTGGGGAATAGAGCTCGGTGTGTATCTTGCATTATCACTGTCGAAGGCTGGAGGTTGGAAGTGATCATAACCGCTGGGAGTGCTGTCCTCCTTCTCGACATCTTGTGCCGCCGAATCGGACTTCCTACAACAGGAACGTTGGACTGCAGGAGCTGGAACATCCGGAATTATAGTCTGTGAGGGCTGAGACTTGCGAGAGCAACAGCTGCCGCCCTGCGGCGCCTTATCTTCGCTGGTGCACTCGAAGGTCTTGTGCGAAGGGTTTGGTTCTTGCTTGATGACTTCATATGAACTGGACAAACGCTGTTCCTGAGCCGGATAAGGAGATGGTCGGCCCAGATTTCCATGTTCCAATTGCTGGCTTCCGAATTCTGGTATGGAGTTCAAGGCTTTGGTAAGGTTCTCTGGAGCAGTCTTGATCTGTCGTTTGATGGGTTTCTGGATTTTGTTGGGAGCAGCAATCGGCATCGGAGGAGCAGAAATGGGAGTGGTTGAAGCAGATTCCGCCGCATCGGCAGGCACTTGGTACACTGGTCTACACAAGCAAGTCGAGCCTACATGACACAGTCAAAGTCAGTGACCAAAGACGCGACTATGACACGGTAGGATAGACGATAGGTTATATCCGTCGCATATACCCACCTTTAGGAATGCGAATCATGAACGCATATAGCTTCTGGCAGCTGCAAGTTCCCTTCGGATGAGGGCATCTAGCAAGCGGTCGTCCGGCCTTTGGGACCTTCATCATCATCCTGTCGAAGTGCTGGCATTTCGAGGACCGATGGCCACGGATACATGGCTCACTAAGTGGAAGCGCATCTGATTAGCAGAGAGCCTATTCACCGGCGGAGAGTCATACCATGACCACTTGGCCCCTTCTTCATCGAGAGGCATGATAACGAGCCCAGAACAGCATCAGCCGAGAGTATGCTGAATAGTGAATCCACGGGAGGGCCTGAGCTTTCAGGTGAGATATAAGTGTGCGAATGGCCTTACCCCGCCCGTAGGTCTGATCGTACCACGGCCGCAAGCAGGCTTTCGTAAGAACTCAGTTGATCACAAGAGAAGAAAAGAAAAGAAATAAGCAGTGTGTTAGAGACAGGTAATTGCGGTGCACGTCTACCGAGAAAACAAGTTATTGTTCCCCTCGAAGCGAAGGCGGACCAGGATGTACCACAAGTGGAATGACAAAGAGAGGCTGGAACGGGGTTGGACAAGCGACGGATTCGAACGAGCGCAAAGGTTACCCGGTGGGATGGATTCCAGAGGCGGGGAAGAGACGAACGACAACCCGGCGAGGCCGAGGAGATTGCAGCTCGGGATGAGGAAGAATGCTGCAGTATGTAATTACAACCCCGCAGGAAGTTGAATAATAAGTATTGCTGAGAGAATGCCGTGGGTGGTCAAGCCGAGAAAGAGAGAAAGATGGTGGAGGTCTCCGTTGCCGTCCGAACGGCGGAGCAAAACTTAACGATAAGCCGATAAGAGTAATTCAAATCCAACGCGTGGCAGCCCATTGGCAACCTCAGGCAGCATCATCCTTGCCTCTGCCTAAGGCATACAAAATGGGTGCGGGCTTGGCGGCCGGAGATTATCAGCCGGCGAATAACAAGATCAACTGAACTTAACTAAGTAAATAGTTGGGCGAGAAACGGATCTGTCCCCTCTGTTCATTAAACAAACCTACATCGACCTCGGGTCTTCTAGCTGGCCTTGTCGCCAATTCCCCAGCTTTATCAAACTGACATCTCAGCTCTGCCCGCCCTCTTTATCCGCCCCGTTGCGCAATCCCCTCCCTCCCTCCATCCCATCATCCAATGACCCCCGAACACCGTGATGTCCCCGGCCAGGCACCGGACAATGTGAGCACGGTGTCGCGCGCTCGAGACTTCTTCTCCGTTCCTGCGCCAATCAAGCGCATCTTCGACCGTTTTCCCCTCGTCACCTACCCCTCCAATGATCTCCCGCACAGCGCATGGTCCGACAAACGTGGCAATCGACTGTATGTTTTCACCGATGCCGCAGGTGCCAGACATGGCAGACCGTCGTTCAACCCGCAGTGTCTCAAGTGGCAGGTACGTACTAGGAAATGCAGCATTGCGCTAGTTCTAAAGTTTATCACTAACTTGATACCCCTCTGCGTGTCTCTCCAGGCATACTTAAGATTCGTTGGGATCGACGTCGACGTGATTCCTTCCAACAACCATGCATCTCCCTCTGGCGCCCTTCCTTTCCTAATCCCCGCCCACCCCATCAACAACAACGCCCCTATTCCTTCCAGCAAGCTCCAAAAATGGGCCATCGAGCAAGTTCACTGCGAAGAGGAGCAGCAGTTGGATCTGCGCTTCGAGGTATATGCGTCGTTGCTGGATCACCGGATACGAAATGCTTGGGTGCGTTGCGGTCCCCCAACCCCCCGGAATCCATTGTCGATGGATGAGTTTTGACTGACTTAATTGGCGCCGGGGCAGCTATATACCCTATACCTGGATCCCGAGGATTTCGAGGCCGTTGCTCGACCTTTATACGTGGACCCATCTAGTACGAATTCCGCCGTGCGGACCGCTCTCGCGCTGCAGCTCCAGCAAGCTGCCCGGACAGAGATCCTAAAAACGTCATCTTATATCGATGTGGGTGCCTTGGAGGCCGAAGCTAACGACGCATTCGAGGCACTGTCCACGTTACTGGGCGATAACCTGCACTTCTTTGACCGACCGAATCCGGGTCTGTTCGATGCTAGTGTTTTCGCATACACACACCTGATCTTGGAGGAGAAGCTAGGGTGGCGACGGAACCGGCTGGGACAATTGCTGCGCCAACACGAGAACCTTGTACAACATCGTGACAGACTCCTCAAGTTCTTCTAGACGGATGGATTTGTGAAAGCATCCTCTAATTTTACTGTACAATAACAACTTATATGTGTCAATGCTACCCAACTAGAACTGGAACAGGCCTACGCCTTGAAGGAAATTCGTCACAGCCTTATACCCTGATCAACCCATTTGGACAAGATCCGGTCAAGCAATATCAATACTGTAGGAAACATATTGGCAAGTCTTTGTCTATCTCCCTTCCAGTGGCTGGACCTGTAAACTAATAGTACTAGTAAGGAGGTAAGCTTCTACGCTAGCCAATGTCAATTTCCGCGTATCGGAGACCAATTCCGGACATACAGGCATTACGTCGGCTTGACCCTCACACACCGACCGGCTCGGCATTGACGGAGGCAGTAATAGGATGGAACCTTCACAAATTGAATGCGCAAACCCGCTTGGGTCTTCTCTGTGTTTGGATGGCTCTATTGGCGTCCTCGAGACACAGATACCATACATTAGCCATCACGACCCGGGCATCATACATTACTGGCAGAGCTTGTCTCCCCATCCGCATACGCTTTGGAAGTTGTGGTCAGTTCTCCCTGCCCATATATTGGGGCAATGAACTCCTGGCTCTCACTTCTCTCATAGTCTCTCTGAATCTCCGTCTTCTTTGTGATTCCACCTATAGTCCAACTGTGGCGGTGCAACTCGAAGTTCGATGCATAACTTTGCTGTGTCTTCGTTGAGCGGCTCGTGGGAAATTGAGTGCCAAGCTTGAAAAGTTTTCGCAGAGAAGGAAGAGACCCTGACATTAGGCCGAGGTTGAATTCAATCTCCATCCAAATGAGGGACGTGGAGGCTGAGTCTGGGAACAGTCAGTAATCTATCTTCTGCCCACTTGAAGGAAACCATACAGGTGAAATTGGTCGTATCATTGGCAAACTTTAGTGTCGAGAAACGCACGAGGGCAGCAACACATGCGGTAAACCCTGCACAATAATGAGTTATCGGACTTTTGAATTCTTTCAAAAACTCACCAATGCAGAGTAGCCCCAGAACAAGTATTCGTCTCCTTATCGGCATCTGCAACTGCCAGATAGGCCGTATCGGAAGTACTAGGATCGATACATCTAGCACGAACATGATGACACCTTGCATCATAAGAATTGCGTACGAGGTCTCAGTGGGATAGCAGCTCGAATTGGTGATAGTCTTGTCGTAGGCCGCTTGGACGGGGCGACATTGAAAGACCAGCGCGAGGGTCCCCGAAAGGGTGAAGGCCGCGATGATACCAAGAAGGGCTTTCCCGGCAATGTGGACGAAGCGAGTCGGAAACAGACGCATTATGAATATGAGCAGGCTCGTTTTCACAGTTGCTGCAATGACTAGGTAGGCGCATTGTGAGGCATATTCGAGCTGCAAAGATCAGTTCGGTTAAAAGCTTTGGACCTGAAGGTACGAACCGTGAGGAAGACAACCAGATGATCTTCAGGAACATATTTCAAAGGCCGACCCAATCCATAGTACGTTATGATATACGCCAGGGCAGAGAACAGATCCACTCCGATCTAGCCAGTCAGTTATCAGGCGCAGGGAAAATTACCGGCTGCGTAACTCACAAGAGCAACCAGCACCAACCAGTCATCAAGCCCGAAATTGTTCAGAACGAACTTGCGCATATACAGCTACAACAGCTCAGTCATTATGGACTCCATATGGCCTGCAGGAGTATCGAGGAAACATACTCGAAGCATGCACACCAAGGTTGTCGGAACCGCCAGCACTAACACAATGATCCGCACCGCGATGGTCATGGACGATGTTGGCACATCGCCCTGTTGCTCGATAGACCCACCCATCCTAACCGGCTCTCATGCACCAAAGCAGAGGTGGTCATCAGGATGGATAGAGAAGAGAGAGCAGAAGCGGGGAGAGCCATCATTTCTAAAGTATTTTGTCTGAGGTGCTGTGGACCACGAAGGAATGCAAGTCGATGATGCCAATACTCTTAACGTACAAATGAAACAGGGATCTGGGATTCTCAGGCTTCAAATTCGAGGCTTGTTCAAACATTAACAGGGGTCTGAATCCTGGTCGCAGGATCGCTCAAGACGCCGGCGCAGATAGCGTCTAGTCGGTTCCGAGCCGATATCCACCATCCGGATCACGGAATTGGGGGCAGAAGCCTTCTTCTCGGTCTTCCTTGCCTTTCTTTTCTTTTTTTTTTCTTTTGCTTCCCCAAAATTTGGCTTGTGACAACTACCTGCATCTATAGCTCGTGCATAGATCACACAATGGCTGCGGTGGTCTCGGAGATCATCGCCAACGCCTGCCATCTAGAGCAGAAGAAGGTCACGCATATAGAGACCCTCTTATCGCGATTTGACAGCCTGTCAGCTGCAGAGCAAGACCAGGAACGAGCCTCTTACGTTGCCGCCGTCTTCCCCCTGTTCTTTGGCGCAGCTGCCGTCGTGCACGGGTCCAATGGCTATGAGCCGCAGCGTATAGTTCCCTGGTACGTCTATACTTTTGGTTCGACCACCAAAAGAATGCCTTTACCAACCACCATAATCCGGTCAGGTCTACCAATTGCTGGCTTCAACCTCGGGTAATCGTCCGTCCCGGAACTGCCCAACAAGTTGCAGCTGCGTTGGCGCTGTGCCGCTTTTTCCACGTCAAGTTCTCCATCCGGGGTGGGGGCCATTTGCAGATTCCGGGCTTCACCAGTAACCAGGACGGCGTGGTCATCTCCTTGGGAGCATTTGACCAAGTTCGGGTGGCTGAAGACAAATCCACGGCAAATATTGGCGTCGGATTGAGATGGCTGGAAGTATATCGCCGACTTGAACAGCACGGGGTGGCGGTTGCAGGAGGAAGAGTGCCTTCCGTGGGGGTTTCCGGCTTGTTGCTCGGCGGCGGCATCTCCTTCCAGAATAGTCAGTATGGTGTGGGTGCCATGGGCGTCTGCAACTACGAAGTTAGCATTTATCTCCTCTCTCCATTCCCACAAATAAATACAGCATCTAACCACCACTGATCAGGTTGTCCTCGCCAACTCGCAAATTATCAATGCCAATGCCCTCGAAAACCCCGATTTATTCTGGGCCCTGAAGGGTGGCGGGCCTAACTTCGGTACTATACCACCTACCATTACCATGCTCCATGACCAGCAACACCAGCATATACGGTCTTCGTAATACCTAGCAGCAGACTTCTAATTCGACATTTTGCAGGAATCGTTACCAAGATCGAGATGAACACCATCCCCAACCAGATATGGACCGAAGTTCGTATCTATCCCCTCACGGCAGCCGACCAACTGCGCGCCGCACTGATGCAATATCACGATGCCATTGAAACCGACAACAAGGCATCTCTCATCTGGAACGCCACCAACGACATCATTCTCATCGTTTATTTTTACTGCGCGCCAGTCGAGAATCCCCCCGTCTTCCAGGCCTTCTACGACATACCTCATCTCACTAGCTTCGTGCCTCCGGGTATCCGCACCGTCTACGATCTAGTCCAGGCCGTAGCATCCGTGAATGAAGCTGAACCTACTGTGTATGTCATATCCTTGAAGAATCTACCAATTGAAGAGTGCCAATCTAACAACTCTCACAGCCATGAATTTCGCACCATGTCCAGCCGCCCTAGTTTAGAAGTCTACAAGGCCATCGAACAAGCTCATGCTAAGCAAGCCGAGGCTCTCAAGGACATAGAAGGCATCGCCCTGACGACCGTCATTCAGCCTATGTCGTCACTCGCCATGAGGGAATCGCTCAAGAATGGCGGAAGTCCTCTAGGTCTGGAGCCCGTTGGACAGCAGTGTACGTATACCCACAAGGAAGATGTCTTACGTTTCCCCCTGGTAGCTAATACATCTATTCTTGCGGTACAGGGTTCCTCGCCCGAGCAGACTGGAAGAACATCCAAGATGAGGAACGGGTGCGCGAGGCAGTGCGCAAGATCGTGGATGCGGCAGAATCTGCGGCAAAACGGACGGGTGTGTATCTCCCGTACAAGTATTCGAATTATGCGGCGTGGGACCAGGATCCGTTGGCGAGTTATGGTGTGGAGAACGTAAGACGGTTGAAGGAGGTGGCGAAGAAGTATGACCCTGAGGGGGTCTTTCAGACATTGCAGAATGGGGGTTGGTTGTTGAGTAAGGTTGGAATGGAGTAACTAGATAGGGGTCATGAATAGACAGGTAGGTGGGTAGATGATTGACTGTACATATGTAGGGAGACACAGAGTTGTACGAGAGATTGTGGTTTCCATAGCGATGGGGCTCAGAAAGTTTGGCTCAGAAGTTGCCGGAGCTCGGATCTAAGACATGCATTGGCCCCAGGCATGGGTCACACTACTCAGTAGCAAACAATTGTCATTCATAACAATTCATTCAGGGTCGCATAAGATTATAAAGACATGGTCTCAACGTGACACATGAGACATCAGGCGGATGCATGAGTCATATAAGAAAGGCATTGACAGAAAATGAGGGAAGAAACAGGATAGAGGCTGTTGTGCCGGATGCATAGACCGTACCAGACGGGAAAGGCTGAAGAGAAAACAAGAGACAAAGGAAATAGAGGAACAAAGGAACAAAGGAAAAAGGAGCTTGAGGATATCAAGAAAAAACCATTAGAGAAAAAGAACCCCAGCCATGATACCGTTATCCATGCACGCTCAACATAAACAAAGAAATTCAACGCTCGTAACACCGCTAATAGACTGTTGCTCCAAAGGGTGCGGTTTCTTTCAAATCCTCGACCAGATCCTCCACATTGTTCAAATACCGGCCCAATAATGCTTGCTTCTCGTCAGTCGTACGTGTATCCCGATGCGCCTTTCCGCCGCCGTGGGCACCGGGGACATTAACACTCCGGGAGACCGGGGAAACACCAAGTTTACTTGGACTCCGTTGATGTCCAAGGACTGCTGTGTTGGGCGCACTCGCTGCGCTAGTGGGGATCATCGGTGTTTCCGGCATCAGGTAGAAATACAGGAATTCGACGAGTTTGAGCTTGACTTCACGAGATGTCGCACGTTGCTTGAAAAGCGAGGTCACCGTAAGCAGTCCGTCAAGTTCCTCGAAAGTGCGCGTGTTGGCGGGGTGGTCCAATAGAGCCGTGACCAAGGTGAGAAGGGTCGCAGACTGGATGGCGGGGCAGTTGATTGGATCAAGGAGGTCCAGAAGTAGGTTCATGTAGATTTCGCGCGCGAACAGTGTGCGCGATGGAGGGTGGAGGAGGAGCACACCCTGTATCAGATCGAGTGTGGAGACGATGAGAAGGTCATTGGTGCCATTGCTCCCCCGCCCAAGCAGGTGTTCGAGACATGTCACCAAGCGCATTGCGACTGGTTGCAGTGCATTAGTGTTGGGAACTCACATAATCGCGAGTCGGCGGATAGCTCGACACTTACCATTCCATTGAAACCCCTCCTGAAGTTTGAAAAATTCCCTGAAGGCCGGATCATCTCGAAGCTCGGCCAAAGTCTTGGGCACCGGTTGCGGAGCCCCAAACGACAAAAGGGAACGCCGTTTGTCAGACGCCGGGCGTTTCGTCTTGGATAAACAAATCTGTGCGAGGAGCCCTTCGACCTGTCGCAGCCCTTTGCGAACTTTGCTTGGTTCGTAAGAAGAAAGGTAGTCGAACGAGTGTGCCAGCAAAGCCTCCATGAGTAATACAAGGGCAGAGATAATGAGTAGCACGGCTATTTCCAGAATTAACAGGGAAATAAGGAACTAGGTTGCAGGTGAAGGAAAACGGGGGTGAAAAAGAAAAAGACGGGCCGTGATCTGTCAGTCGCAAAGGACCCTGGGCCAAGAGATACGGCGCTATCTATATGTAGTACCTTAACTTAGAGAGAGGAGCCAGAAAAATAATCGAACACGGCTGAGCCCAGGCGCTTGGAGAATGGGGGCCTTAATTAAAGGCTACAATGATTGGTGAGCGATAGTCGGTGGGCTCAATCAACTAGCGAAGAAATAGTTGTTGTCATCGTGTGAAGCTGATCGAGCCGATTTAGACTCGGTCACTGGCCAGCCTTAGTGACTGCAGCTCCCCCACATCCGACACAAACACCCGATGGTTGTCCCGGAGACGCACGATCGTGTTCCAATAGGCGTGCTACGTTCGACGCCATGAAGAACAGGATCTCCTTGATAGCCTTCAGCTAATGATGTCAAGAAAGGGGATCCATTTTTCAGCTACGCCACCAAGACAATCCCTGGCCAAGATAAAGGCCTGAAGGTTATGAATAATGCCGTCACCCGTTGGGTTGCCAGAGTTTCTTGAAGAAGTCGGTCAGTATGAGAACCAACACGGAAGCAGTCTCCAGAGCATGGAATGGGTGTTTTACCGGCCCACCGACCGTGCCCATGACAACTAAGTACTTAACTAAGTACTACTGCTCGTGGCTGGTGCAACCACTCAAACGTCACCACCCCTTGCAGGCGGTAGAATTGAAAATTCCGTCACACTCGTCACATGGGGAATCACACAGGGAGGGGGAGCTTTGGTGTAACTTTAGTAAAAGAGAGGGGAAGTGAGGGAGGGAGCATTCCCAGCTGTCACCGGATCGGAGTTTCCCAGTTTCGCCGACATTGGAGTCATGTGACCTCAGCAGGGGAAAAGCAATGGCAATGCATGTGATGCTCCTCGTCATTTGGCCGATTTCCCCGCAGCAGAAGCTCTCTTGAGAGAGCCTTGTGCAGCCTGCAATATACCCTTTCAAGTTGGTTACTTTTGCCTTCATTCTTATGGGACACGGACCTTATTTATTGCGGTTGTGCCCTTCTTCCTGATTACCTGTAAGATGGGCTTGCTCACTCCTCCCCTCTCTCACGGTTGCCTGGCTGTTACAGCATTGCCCGCTCGCCAAAAACCTCCCCCTCTCTGTTCGTGACGAGACCCAGCAATCACCCCCGTAAAACACGCAAGCGATTAACACTCAAACCATGTCTGCAGGACCCATTCCTGAAATCTCTGCTAGCGGTCCTCCTCACCCCGAATTGTATTTTCTCGCAGGTAGTTCAATTGACGGCACAGGCGCAGCTAGTCTGGGAAAGCCAGATCTCCTGGTGAGTCCGGCCATGGATCACGCAAGCTCAAACGATGATGGGCTCGCCACAAACACGAACCACTCGCGCATGCACAATCGTAATCGCTCCAGTGTCGATGGAACCAAATACAAGGATGGACAATGGTCGCCTGAAAATGAGAGAATTGTCATGGGGCCGTACGACTATATGCTACAGCACCCCGGCAAGGACATACGGCGGCAGCTTATCAACGCCTTCAATATGTGGTTGAAGGTACCTCCGGAGAGCCTTTCAATCATCACAAAGGTGGTGGCCATGCTTCATACTGCATCGTTACTGTAAGCTCTCTACATCATGCCTCGGTTTAGTCTGGACACCTACCTGACCTATGGCGTATGAGCCAGGATCGATGATGTCGAAGATAACTCCATTTTGCGACGAGGTATCCCAGTAGCCCATAACATATACGGCACCGCGCAGACCATCAACTCTGCGAATTATGTATATTTCCTCGCTCTGCAAGAGGTGCAGAAGTTGAACAACCCCGCTGCGATCGACATCTACGTTCAAGAGTTATTGAACCTACACCGCGGTCAAGGAATGGATCTCTTCTGGCGAGACACCTTGACTTGCCCCAGCGAGGACGAGTATCTGGAGATGGTCGGTAACAAAACTGGTGGTTTGTTCCGACTTGCAGTGAAATTAATGCAGGCCGAAAGTAGCTCCGGCAAGGATTGCGTGAGCCTCGTCAACGTCATGGGTCTGATTTTCCAAATCTGCGACGACTACCTCAACCTGTCCAACACTACCTACACCAAGAACAAAGGTCTCTGTGAAGACCTCACGGAGGGAAAGTTCTCTTTTCCCATCATCCATAGTATCCGCTCCAACCCCGGAAACCATCAGCTCCTCAGCATTCTCAAGCAAAAGACGAAAGATGAAGAAGTCAAACTGTATGCAGTTAGTTACATGGAGAGCACTGGCAGTTTCGCGCACACGCGGGACGTGGTCCGAGAATTGCGAGCCAAAGCACTGACCCTAATCCAAGCGATCGATGGTGATCAAGCAGATGGACGTGAGGACGGCGCCATGGTCCGGGCGATCCTCAACAAGATCACCGAATCGACACTGGGGGAGTGTGGTCCCCAGTAAGTTCGGCGGACGATGATCAAGCGTCCATGCTCGGAGGTTATTCGCCGCCATCCCTGGTTGGCTGGTTGGTGGATTGCATGGGACCTCGTATTTATGCAGGATGTTAAAACGTGATACCTTTTAGCCTATTGATCAGATTGTCTTATGATCTGAAACATTCAAACATGGCGATTCTTAATACGAACTTTGATTTGCTTCTTTGCTTCTTATCTTCTAGTCCGTAACAAAAAGAAACCAGAACATGTTAATCACCGTCTAGGTAGTACCGAATCCAATACACAGCCCCGGGGTATATGTAGTCTTCCGCCAAATGCCCAATTGCGCGAGAAGTCCAATGATCGGTCGTGTCTGCCCACGCACCCTTCTCTGTCTATACCAATCACACATCAGATCGTATCATATATAGGCAAAAAAAGTTACTCTTTTGCCAAAAGTTGTTATGTATCCAAGCGCGAATCTCTCTTCACATGACCACACAGCAAGCCTTCTCCAGCTTATTAAGGATCTTAGGCAGAACCGCATTGACCACCTGCTCGATCTCATCCTGGTTACCCGCACCCTGTTGTTGCTGCTGTTGCTGCTGAGAACCAGAATACTGCTGCTGTTGCGAACCGGGATATTGCTGCTGTTGCTGCTGATGCGGGTGAGCATAGGTGCCCGATGGATGCTGCTGCTGCTGCTGCTGAGGGTATTGCTGATAGTGAGGATGATTGGGCGTAGGCGCAGTCTCCATATCCGCCGGTCCACCAGTCAGATTGACATAAATGCGCCCAGCATTTTCCTCAGTCGCGTACTGAAGACCAAGTTCCTGACAGACTTGCTCTACTCGGGGCTTGATTTTCTGGATATGGTTGGCCGAGTGGTTTCCTTTGCCGACGATCCTATTGAGTGGCAGAAAGTTGGATGATTAGCGATTTGTGTCGAGAGTAAGAAAGAAGCCTGTGTAGTGTGTAACGTGAAAAGGAAGCTTACACATGGAGATGATCCTGACCGTGCGCTTTCGCATACTTGATCCTCTCCTCGAGGATCTCCTCTGCCTCTTCGACGAATTGTCCGTGCAGATCGATGGTGTCTGCTGCGACGCGCCCGTTGGCGTTGTTCTCACGGAAGATGAACTCCGACGCTTGCTTGTTGTATTCTTCCATCTTGCGACCGTGGGCTTTGCCTTGTTCGGAGAGCTCCTTGGCCTTAGCGCCATCGCCGCTGGAGTAGGCTTCTTGAGACTGGCCGTTGAAAGTTGGTTAGTTGCTTGTTCCTTTTTATTCTGGCGAGCGGTTGGGTGATTGCGGCAGTGGTTGTCAATGGCGTACCCGTTGGAAACATGAGTTGCGCTTTGAAGCTTCTTGTCGGGCTAGGTTGCGGAGACGGTCGTATTCGGCCTCTGCATCTTGGCTCTGATCGTGACTGAAGGCTTCGGTAACGGTGTTGTTAGTTAATTAAAGATTGTGGCTATGAAGGTAGGAAGGGATCTTACCCCGAGGGCCCATGTAGGACATTTCATGCTCATGCATTTTGACGAAAAGGGGTATCTAGCGGAAGATAGAGGATGTTATGATCCCAAGAGGGCGTATCTGTGACGGATAGTCAATCCGTACGGGTATAGTCTGTATGCGATGTCCTCGGTCGCAAAAAAAAAAAAAAAACAAGTGTAGCGCAAAGGCGAGGCTGTGAAGGAAGGCCGATCGCGCGAGTGGATGTTGCAGTCCCTGAGAGATGGATGGATCGGGGATTGGATCCGTGGATGGATCAGTGGAGCGACGATCGGATTGGCCGATGAGCCAGCCAGGGATCGTGGGCGGAATCGCACAGGAAAAAGGCTGGGCTGGATTGGAAATCCATGGTCTCCTCAGTTCATTCTTAGATAACTTCATGCGGTAGGCGACAATCTAGTTATCGGGTTGGAGTTGAGTGTCTTACTCTGCACGGTCTTCCTCAATTCCTCCTTCGTATTGACAGGATGCACGGTCAGCCACCCCATCACGAGTCACAACGGACTGGGACACTTTAGAAGCCTGTCAGCCCATTTCCGAGCTTACTGAGGATCCTGCCGACCATCATCATCCACCAATCTCTTTACCCATTCGGCATTCTTGCAGCTGGACCCAGAAATCATAACCATGACCTCCATCGGTTACTGCTGAGCACTGACCGTATTCAGCATTTCTCCCAGGCTATATCTACAACCGAGTCAGTAAAAGCGTCTACATAATAAGGTGTCTACGCCAAGGTCACCAAGCCAGTGAAGAGTGGAAACCAAGTCAATAGTCTGGCCATGCTCCATGCAAAGATGGGGATTAGTCCATTTCGAGCTGCCTTCTTAGGTTATCGGTCGACAGCGGCAGGAGTTCTCAATTGAAAGTAGTATAAGCAGTCGCGACCCTCCAGGGGATATACTAACTACAGAGTATGTATAACTTGGAGTTAATTATCATAATTAGTAACTATAACCCAGAGTGGTAGGAGAGGACATGTCAGGCAGCTCGCCACGAGGCCCTTCCCCTAGTCAAAGGGGTGAAAGACGTGATGTGATGGTAAGGAGACGACAATCATCATGAATAATAGCGTGGGCGGTAAAAGCAAGCGACTAAAGGCGACTAGACAGTGGAGAAGTTGGTCTCTAGTCAAGTTGCAGAACCACGAATTTCGGTTACCAACTTCCATTCCAGCAAGCAACATCTGAGCAGATTCATCTTGCACGATTCAGGCGGGTCGTCCCGCCTGTGCATGTCCAGTGGTTGTGGGAGGCAGCAGTGGCTGAATCCTTCTTCATCCATGGGAGTTGTTGTCACAGCATGAGATGATGCGATGGAAGAAGTGCATACTAAAACCAAGAGGTCGCCACTGGACGAAACCACAAGCGTGTATCAGATGATATGGTGAGCAGCGAATGGGTCTTTGTGAATGCATGCTTCTCATCCAATTTCTCCCTTTTTGTGCGGAGAAGCGATCGACGGGCAGTTGCAAGTGGAGTTTTACCATACGGTACCTGGCCGTAGGAACAGGAACGACAATATTCCTCCGTACGCTAATGTCCATCCCAATCTTGAGGTCATCCACCTTTTTTTCTTTTCCACATGGTAGTCTAGAGCTGCAGTAGTAGCCTCCGCTGGAATGCATTCTACCCCGTATAATCATCACATCAGACATGCATGATTATTCCGCCACGTTTGATTCCTCAGAATGTTCGGCCTCTGAATAGACACAAATGCGTCACTGGCTCTATCAGCTCAAGCCTCTCAACTCTCAAGACATTCTGGAACAAGCCAACCGACCGCGTAACTTTGTGTGATGGCGCGGTGTACCTGGCGATCGGGCGCTGAGCGTGCCGGACCTCCACCGCGTGGTGGGCACCTGAAACTGCAGGCGCCCTTCCAGGTTGCACCCTTGACCAGGTTTAGAAACGGTCGGCTACTGCGAACTGTGGACGATGTTTTGCTGCTGCTGCTGCTGCTGCTGTCGTTGTCGTTATTACTGCTGCAGGATTAGTCTAGCCCGTTACTGATGAGCAGCAGAGACGAGAGAGATCTAGGATTGATTTCGTCACCAGTGGAGGTTAGCGCTTATTATGATTTGAAGAGTTAAAAAAGGCCTGATGGGTTGGCTGTCGAATAGTATCCCGGTCGCCATGGCCATTGCCTACAGGTGCGCACTGCAGATCTGCGTCATCCGGAAATTAATTCATGCAACTGAATCATTAATCATAATATCTACGGCAACGACAGCCCTGAAAACTTAGTAGTTTGTAACTCTATATAGGATCCGGGTTTGGACACCTCTTTGCTGTCTCATCACTGTATCATGCCTGTCTTATGCTGCCGACTGACAGTATCTATGACGCAGAGGATGGTGTGGTATCTAGTAGATAGTTGTACTCGTGTCTGGGATGGGCTTTTCGGGACTAAAATGTAAGAGACTATGCCTCTTCTGAACTGTGCTGGTCTTACCATCGGGAGAAGAATCCCATTTGGAGCACAACAAACTTCGTACAGAGCAGACTCCTAAGTCAGAGAAGAGCCGGTCGTCGAAAAAGGGGAAGGCTACTCATTAGAATCGCAAGGCCATTGGATCGTGCTGGTTTTTCCTCCACTGCCACCCCTTACCAGCAGAGCCAATCAGCAGTCGATGACTGGGTCGCCATTGCATTTACCAAACGAGACGACTCCACTGCCCCTATTGAAGTGGTCCAGTCATCGTCACTCATAGGTTGGAACCGGGCCAGCTTATCGTTCCAGAAAAAAGCGGGAATGGTCAATGGCAGAAAGAAGAAGGAGAAAAAAGGAAAAAAAAAAAAAAAAAAAAAAAAAAAGGTTTAAAAATTTTTTTTTGGGGGAAAAAAAAAAAAAAAAAAAAAAAAAAAAAAAAAAAAAAAAAAAAAAAAAAAGGTTTATAAAATTTTTATTTGGGGAAAATCAAAATCAAAAGCGAAAAAGAAGAGGAAGAACCTTTCCTCAGGCTTCACCCCCCCGATACTCACTTGGTACTAGAATAGTTTACTAGTAGACTAGCAGCAAGCAGGTACCGGCACCCGGTAAGTAAGTAAGTAAGTAGTAGTAGTAGTAATGGAGTCGGCGTATCAGCCTGCTGCGTTCTCTCTAGTTCATCCCCTCTTCCTCAGACTTCCCCCCAATCAATCCCTCCTTTTCCCGGGTTTTTGTCTGCTCTCCAGGTTAGTTCCCTCACACACGCTCTCTCTCGTTGCTCTTCATTTTTGGCACGCTCCCGGGACTGCCTCAGGATCTCATCTTGGCCCCTCTTTTTTCTGTTGCCCGACTCGCTCACGCTGAAAGTCTGCCCCCCCTTACAACCTGTTGAGCTTAATCCTTTCCCTCCGGCCCTTCAGCCTCGCTCGCTTTACCCTCTCTCTCTTCTCTCTCTTTTCTTTTCCCTTTCGATCTCTTGTCTCATCTATTCCCACACCCCCCCCTCCTCCTCCTCCTCTTCTTCTTCCTTTCTCCTCCTTTCAAACCCCAACTTTTTCACGGATCGGGATAGAACCAGCATCTCCCTTTAGAATCCCTGGGTTTACTTCGTCCATTTCTTTTCTCCATTATTTTACTTCTCCTTTCGCTATCCTCTTCAGTCCAATTTCTCTGGATTATCCTTGTTGAAATCACCGCGATTGGTGTATTTCCCTGTTCCACCTTCCTTTCGCCTCCTTTCCGCCTACTAGTCCCAGACGCTCCGCGCTTATATTTGATTTTTCCCCTGCCGCCCGTTCCTTTGCGTCCGCTTGGCCTTTAGTAATAATATCATCCCCGGTTTAATTCCATTCTTCTCTTTTCTCCTCCTCTCAGTTGGAGTTTGATATATCAAGTTTTCGAGCAAAGTGAGTGGCCCTTTTCACGTCGTTGTTCCCTCTTCCTCCTCGCGCTTCCTCTCTGCCCCGGAGTTCCTCCCCCATGGTGGACGGTGCTCCCAGGCCTTCCGGTTGATGCATCAGCTGCACCTCCTTGCGTCAGCACGATCTCTGGGCCTGGGGAGACTGCTGCCTTTTGGTTCTGATCCTCTTCCGACACTCAAAAATCAAATCGTGCATCGTTCATTCGATTGTTTTTCTTGGGGTGTCCGATAGTGGTTCTTTCCGCGTACACCCACGGTCGACGGGGCAAGGGGCTGGCCGGCTCCCAATTTTACAATACACGGAGAATTCGCTTCCATGGCTGACTGACATCTTTCCCTGCGGACAGGCTCGTTACTCTTGACGTTCACTACCACCCGCCCACCCAACTCCGTCCCCCCCGCTACACATTAGACTTTTCATCCATCACTCCCACGTTCATTAATCGCCGCCAAAATGGGTTGTGGAATGAGTACTGAAGACAAGGAGGGCAAGGCCCGTAACGAGGAGATTGAGAACCAGCTCAAGCGGGACAAGATGATGCAGCGGAACGAAATCAAGATGCTGTTGCTAGGTATGCGCTCTCTCTCTCTCTCTACCCCCGTGTAGGTTTCGCGCTGGGACGCAAGATTAACGATGTCTTGAACAGGTGCTGGAGAGTCCGGAAAATCGACCATTCTCAAGCAGATGAAGCTGATCCACGAGGGCAGCTACTCCCGCGATGAGCGCGAGTCCTTCAAGGAAATCATCTACAGCAACACCGTCCAGTCTATGCGCGTCATCTTGGAGGCTATGGAGTCGCTGGAGCTGCCTCTGGAGGATGCTCGCAATGAGTACCACGTCCAGACCGTCTTCATGCAGCCCGCTCAGATCGAGGGCGACAACCTGCCCCCGGAGGTCGGTAACGCCATTGGTGCTCTGTGGCGCGACAGCGGTGTTCAGGAGTGCTTCAAGCGGTCTCGCGAATACCAGCTGAACGATTCCGCCAAGTAGTAAGTGCCGCATCTGTCTCGGGCTCGTCAGGAGCCTCTGTTAACCGATTTCTTAGCTACTTCGATGCCATCGACCGTATCGCGCAGCCTGACTACCTTCCCACCGACCAGGATGTCCTCCGCTCTCGTGTCAAGACCACCGGTATCACCGAGACTACTTTCATCATCGGTGATTTGACCTACCGCATGTTCGACGTCGGTGGCCAGCGTTCGGAACGTAAGAAGTGGATCCACTGCTTCGAGAACGTCACCACGATCCTTTTCCTGGTCGCCATCTCCGAATACGACCAGCTGTTGTTCGAGGACGAGACCGTCAACCGTATGCAGGAAGCGCTTACCCTGTTCGACTCCATCTGCAACTCCCGGTGGTTCGTCAAGACTTCCATCATTCTCTTCCTGAACAAGATCGATCGTTTCAAGGAGAAGCTGCCCGTCAGCCCTATGAAGAACTACTTCCCCGACTACGAGGGTGGTGCCGACTACGCCGCCGCCTGCGACTACATCCTCAACCGCTTTGTCTCTCTCAACCAAGCCGAGCAGAAGCAGATTTACACTCACTTCACATGTGCTACGGATACCACACAGATCCGTTTCGTCATGGCCGCAGTTAACGGTATGTTCCGCACACTCATCGAACCGTTTCATGCTCAGATACTGACTCTCATTAGACATCATCATCCAAGAAAACCTGAGACTGTGTGGTTTGATCTAATGACCGGTATATTTCGCTCGAGTGAGAACTTCTCGACATTTAGACCGTATGCTATGTGACTTGTAATCTTGTCTGTTTTGCTTTTTGCCATACCATGTCGCACTCTGTTCTTTTTATTCCTCCCTTTTGAGAGATCCTGGCGTTGAGACATTCACTTGTCTATTTTACTAATTCCCTATTTCCTTTGTCTTGAAATGATATCTAGCCGGCTCTTTGTTATCAGCATTACCGATATCCATCCCATGACACAGAGCAGGAGTTGTTTTACCTTTGCACTTTCTATTCTGTTTCTCTTCTCTGTGAGCAGCGGGTCATCTGTGGTTCCATCGGAATTTATAGATTTCTTAGAGCCCGTGCTTGCGTGTCTTCTTTTCTCCTTTATTTACTTATATGGGATTCCCGCGTCGTTTTCTGGTCTACCTCCCTCCGTGTTCGCGTTACCCTCCACCCCCTCTTTCCGCTTTTCCTTTTTCATCCTGTGTCTTCTTTCCCCAGCTGGATATCCCATCATCTCTTGGTGCCCCTCGTCCGCAATTCTGTGTGTAACCATATATTACGCATTCTTCCATATGGGTCTCACGTACATTGGAGGGCAATGAACGACGACAAGGCCACGGGCACGGGAGATTGACAGGGTACGCTGAATATCATGTCTTTTCCTCATGTGTCATGCCGGGTCGGTCATTGGGTTATAGTCAGAGTTAAGGATTGTGAAATATATCTTCTGTTAAAAATGTGTTTTCGCGTAGAGTCGGTGTACATTAGAAGAACTAATAAAAGTGTTTAACAATATTTTATCAATTATTAGCATGTATCTACACCAAATGTCCAGGTTCTAGGCCCAGGTCCAGCTTCAATCTCCGCCCAGCGGATAATAATACTATCTACTAACTATTGTCACTCGGCACTCTCTTCCTCCCCAATGGACACTCACTTTCCCCCCCCAAAAAAAATCAAAACCTCAGCTTCGGCCCTAAGAACACAATCAAAATAGCCACCAGCCACATCCCAAAAATCCACGCATACAACATCATCCGTCCCCACCAGCCCTTCCCCTCCGTCATCCTCCGCAACATGCCCATACGCTGCTCCGCGACCTTCATATTCCCCGCCGTGCGATCAATCCCATCCACCGCGCGAGCCAGCACCGACTTCTCCGCCTCCAGGGAGGAGTGGAACGTCTGAGCCGAAGTCTTCAGCTGCGTTGCTAGCGCAAGCATAGACGATGTCAGGTCTTCCTGTTCCGCGCGATGAGATGACAGCGTCTCTTCTGTCGCTTGTAATCGGGCATCTGAGGATTGTTGTGGGGAAGGAGGGTTCTTCTGAAAAGAGGAGCCGGTTGCGCTGGCTGTTGCGGTGGAGGGGGTTGTTGTGGGTGCGTGTGATCTGTTTCGGAGAGTTGTCGATGGTTGTTCGTGTGTCGGGGCGGGAGTGGCTTCTGGGGTTTGGGAGGATGGTTCGGTGGTCGTTGGTGGTGCGGGTAGAGTGTTGGTGATAGGTGCTGCTGCTGTTGTTGTTGGCTCATGATCGTCCGGTACGATATCACGGTCCTTCTCTTCATGTTCGAGTTGTTCGTCGGTGGTGCTGCCCTCGTCTGGGGTACCGAGGAGGTCTTCACCGTCTAGAGAGTCGTCTTCCTCTTCGTCGTCGTCGGCTTGAGGTTCCGCCTGGGAACTACTGATCTCGTCGAGGACATTCTGGAGCTGTTTGAGGACCTGCCGTTGACGTGTTAGGTCGGACTGTAGGTCGTTGCGACGGTCGGTGGGTTTGATCTGGGGGAGGGTGCGTTCGAGGGTTTGGAGGTTGGTGCGGGCGTATTCTATGTTCTTTGGTTATAGGTTAGTCAATAGTCATGGCGGTGGCTGTAGCTGTATCCTCGACTATGCAACGCGATAGGTAGTTTCGAGTAGGAGAAAGGCACGAGGACGTACTGCTCCGACTCTCATGCGCTGGTATTCTGACTGGCGTAGTGGCTTCAGATCCGCGGACGAGGAGAGAAGGTTATGTTCTAAACGAGCAACCAGGCGCGAGAGGTTCAAAGCAGCGAGGTCCGGAGAGTCCGGGTATGAGGCGTAGGCTGTGAGAGTCATCTTCTCTGCTTCTGCTATGTGTGCTGGGAGAAGTCAAGAGGAGGGGAAGGTTGGGCATGAAGCTCTTCTGGCCATTCCATCATGTGGTGACGGGGAGGCCTGTAGATCTGCTGACTCATCCAGATCGAGCTGGATGTTTGGGCTAGTCCTAATCGGGAAATCGGGGACTATAGAGCGTCTCTCGGGGTTCAGTTGTTCTCTTCTCTCTCGCGCTTGCTGGAGGGAGTTCGTCGCCTCCAAGTATTGCTCGCAAAGGTACTAGATGATTGTCATCGTGGAGGTCATCAATCATCATTGCATGCTAAGCTAGGTAGGTACAAAAAAAAAAAAAAATTAAAGCACAGTCTGCCATCCTTTTGGGCGCTGTCGTTCGGGACAGACGCCCTATGCTACTAGCCCGAAAATCCTCATAAGCGTCCCCGGGAGAGGGGGAAAAAACAATAGAACAGGTAAACTGAACAGCGAAGCCCACAACTAAAAAGGGAAAGGGAAAAAGAGCAAGCCAAATCCCGGAGGATGAAAAGAACCCCACAATGCATCGTTCTCGAAGAGGAAACATCACACCATCAGTCAGCTAAGGCTAGCTGTACTCAATCATCAACCGTCGCCAGGAGCGCGTACCCTCCTCATCTGCATCGTGCATGAATTGAACTGCGTAGCCGCATTTTTGGGAAGGATGGGATCCGATAAGGTTTGCGATACTGGGGACCCCCTGTTCGTGGCTAGTAGCAATAGGGTTGGCATACCACTGAACCGGCGCAGGAATTCCGGGCTGGCGCAGAGGATCTGACACCACCATGGAACCGTGAGTTGGCGCTTCAGATGACGAGTCACCGAGGCGATCATCCAACCTCACCGCGGGGGGTGTAGCTGAACGATGGTCGTGGACAGGGGCGGAGGCGGCACACCCGGGCGACAACGGCACCAGATGACCGTCGGTTCCAGATGCTTGCTTTGTCCAAAGGCTCCGCTCGCGGGCCAGGACAGCCGCTAGATAACCACTAGAAGGTAAGGGAGACAGCTGGGAAAGTGGCTGCAGGACATCACAGGCTGAAGGGAATGGACCAACGCCCTGGGAGGCTGGGTCATTGAGATAGCCTACGCCGTAGCCGTGGCCCTGAACTAGGCCTAGGCCCACTGCTGCAGTCCTGCCGACGGGCTCTTCGCCACCACTACCCACGATACCACCACGATCGCACTTCTCGGACGGCGTAAAGGGCGGCGGGTCCATCATTTGCCTCTCTGGCGGTACGTAGGCGAAGGATCTAAAGCGTGGTGGACGGCGAAGACGCTGAACTAGTAGGACCAGAATGCAGAATATGCTGGCAACCACGTACAGAATGGCGAAGGAAAGGATCCGAATGTCTTTTTTCGGGATTGACCATTCATGGTCCATACAGCTCATTGCAGGATTCTCTAGATGTGCTAGGTCCTAGGGCCGCACACCACACACTCACACGCACTGCTTGCTTTCCCTGCTGACGGAATAATGCAGGATTTTGATTATTCTCTAATGTATATCAGTAAGTATTAGGGATATCTATTTTTGGAGGGGGGGAGAGCTGTGTAACCCGCGCAATTGGGAAGTAGTGGTTATTTACCGGATATAGTTGGAATCTCTCTATTGTATAGTGCTTCTTTCCGGTTCCAGGAAGGGGAAGAGATGACGATAGCAGTAGAAGAGATAGAGTGAGAGATAGTCACTCCCAGGCTAGTTGTGGTAAAAGTAGTCGCAGAGTATCACAGATAGGGTTGGAAGATGGGGTGGGAGGTATGAGAGAGGAAGTAAATAAGTAAATGAAGAATGGATAAGGCAAGTGGTTACAATTCAAAAACCAACGACTTCTTTTCTCAAGGATGCGATCTGGAAGGTACTTATAACTAAGACCAGCATGGCGCAAGCATGGCGCATCAACAAATCAAAAAGAAAAAAAAATATTCAAGCACCACTGTCCTGGAACGATCCGGTGAGGGAAATTCCCATAGTCTGTTTTGATATTATAGTATCCAGGGAGAAAAGGAAAGGTGCGCGCGACTCCACCATGCAGGGACATCTACAGTAAAACAAAAAAAATCCCCGTCTAGTGGGATCGCAGCGTGGTTTTGAAGCTCGCATTGCAGGTGTGTGTAATCTAAGCTAACTACGGGCAGGGAAGAGAGAAAAAGGAAGAAGGAAAGAGAGGAGAGAGAGGGGGGGGGTTGTGTTGGGATAGTGTGAAAGTGGCCCCTCCAGGTCCAGCTCTGTCATGTTCAGCCACGAGAGCATAATGAAGGGGAAGACGAAACCCACGGGAATGGGGACTCCAACTGTAATGCACCCCCGTCATAGGACCAGGAACGTCTCAACGCAAGGCAGGTTCAGCTGTCCAGATAGAGCGCCACATTCAGGATATCGGCTGGCGGAGGAAAGTTGGGGGGAGAAAAAGGGCCCGCTAAACTCATTAGCGAATGTTCCCGACCCAGTGAAGATCAAGCAAACCAGCAAGTATCCAGTATCGACGGTATAAGGCGACCTGGACCGGGTGAGGCTCGAACACTAGACTGGTAGTCTACTTGTCGGGACCAGGAGATGGCGGACTGAAGAGAGGAGAGTCTAGTCTTGTCTTGAGTCTCTAATTTGTCCGCTGAAGCCAGAGTAAGACCGAGCGTGTTGAAGTGGAGTCTTTTTAGTTAGTAGTAGTGCAGCGACCAAGACTGAGTGGAGAAAAGAAAAGTCGTTGGACGGGATGGATATAACTAACTACTAGAAGATATTCATGACTACTAGATACTGAACTGAACATATCGACTGTATGTATCGACTGACTAGCTAGTAGTACAGTAGTATGCGTGTGGAACAATCTATAAGTCTCCATAAAATCAAATCAAATCAATCTCGACTAGGGATTCCTCCGGTCAGGTGCCCACGCGTATTATTACCTGTCCCACCCCAACATGCTGTATACTCTAAGTAGTATTCTTCCCCCCCCCCCCCCCTGTAAGATTACCGGCCTCGTGATCTAGAATGTAGAACTTCCCTGCTACTACTAGTACAACACAACAACTCAACGCCTCTTTTCCCCTTTCCTTCCTCCTTTTCCTACTCATCCTTCCCTTTTTTCTAAACTATCACCAGTTTGTTTCATGGCTTCCTGGTGTCGTCGCTCTCCATTACCCTTCACAGCCCGTCAATTTACCTCAGCTGCGCCATTCTCCCGAATTTCCCCCTCCAGAAAATGAAATTGATCGTCTGGATTGCCGCAGATCCAGTTCGACTTCCACGGTTTTCGGGTCCTGACCCGGTGGGGGGGTCATGAATATAGTTATCTTCAGCTCGCCATTGCAGAGTGGATTCATGCTTCATGAGACATTCATGACATCTGACTTTGCACAGGCTGCCACTTTTTTTTTCATTATTCTCATTCCGCCCTCCCCCCTTTGGGATTCCCCGAAGATGGGCGACTCAGGAACGAGATCCGTCTAGCGCCCCAGTGTGGCGGTGTTCTCGGCGATCAGTGTGGCGCTAGATTTGCCCTGTCTTTGCCCTCTGACAGGCTCACAGGCTCCTCGGCCGGCCTGGCCTACAGTACCAACTGAAACTAAACACGCCACGCCATTTTTGGCCCCGGAAGCATTCTCCGTTCACTATTATTCATTCGCTCGTTCATCTGCATTGCTATGGGTCTACTGGTATTATCACTGTCTATCGTCGGGATCTGATCGCTCTCTCCACCCCCATTTTCCAAGCCCACGACCCAAGCACCGGGTTCTCTTCAAACGCACGTCAGCGATCTAATGAGTTTCCATATCCATTCCAAATACTACGCTGCATGCACCCCACCACAGGCGATATCCGAATCTGACAACTCTCATCCTCCCGGTTGGGTCGGCCAATGCGACTGGACGGGCAATTTGGCGTCCCGGGCAAGTGCCGCATGTAATGAAGGGCCCCGCGGTGTCGCCTGCCTACAGTTTAGCGGCGACAGCATCTCTCTGCATCTCCTCCTTAGCGCGATCGCGGAGCGCCTTGCGCAAGATCTTTCCTGAAGGATTCTTCGGAATCGCATCAACGAATACCACTCCTCCGGTAAGTCTTTTGATCGCAGACACTTTGCCATCCATGAACGCCATAATATCCTTCTCGGTGGCGGTTTGTCCGGATTTTAGTACAACATAGGCCCGGGGACTCTCGTCGTCATTTCTATTCGTCAACACCACATCAGCCCATTTGCTCGCTAGATTGAACCCCTCTTATTAACCCACCTTGGAACACCAATGACTGCAGCATCGGCCACTCCGGGATGCTCCAGCAGAAGGGCTTCCAGTTCAGCTGGTGCGACCTGGTTGCCTTTGACTTTGATTAACTCCTAGCGAAACCATGCCAGTTAGCACCATGCAACACGAGACAGAAGCAATGTTCTGGATATTGGCCTGCATCGCAGGTGGCGAGTTCTGGGACTTTTTTTTTTCTTCTTGTTCTTTCAGCTCACCTTCTTTCGGTCAACTATGTGGAACTTGTTGCTGTCGTCGACATAAGCGATGTCTCCTGTCTTCAGCCATCCATCCTCCGTCTTGGTCTCCTTCGTGGCTTGCGGATTCCTCCAGTAGCCCTTCATGACATTCTGACCTCGAACCCAAAGTTCACCGCGCTGATTGCGTCCCAATTCTGTCACGCCATCATCGGCCATGATCTTCGCCTCGCAGTTGGCATTGGGCTCTCCCACCGACGCCGATTCGCATATCTCATTGGGATCCCAGCCCATCATAGAGCACGTAGCCCTTTAGGCAAGAAAAACAGAAACTTCGTTAGCCTGCAAATTCTTCGCCACTGAATATACAAAAGCAATGGGTGGATAGCTTACTCGGTCATGCCCCATCCCTGTTTGAGGTTGATGCGTCCAGGTTCCCACAATGCCTCTACCTCCACACATACCTCCCTCCCTAGAGGTGCCGCGCCGCTGGATATACTTTCCACACTACTCAGGTCGTATTTGCCGCTCTTGACTGCAGGGTGCTTGGCCAATGCGACCGCCACCGGTGGAACCACGATGAGATCGCTGATGCGGAACTTCTCCGTGTACTCGAGAACTTTGAGAAAGTCAAATTTCGGCATGATATATACGGGTATATCGCGACTTAGGGCAGACGCGATGAAGATGTTCTGCGCCATGGCATGGTACATGGGAAGGAAACAGAGCCAGCGCAAGCGGGACTGCTTGTCCTTCCAATCCGGATTGAGGTAGGAGAGGTGGTTGAATTGTCTCAGGTTGGCGACATAGTTCTTGTGCGTGATCTCGACCCCTTTGGGTCTGCCAGTGGTGCCACTGGAGTAGTTCAGGGCAAGAGTCCGATCGGCCAACTCCGGGCTTGACAAGTCATCCCATGCGAATCCGCTGCCTTCGTCCTCAGACGCTATCAGGTCGCCCCAGTAGCGGCAGCCGTTGACGGCATGTCCTTGACCATCATAAATGGCATTATTGAAGACAAACACCCGATCGCGGTTGAGTCCAGCCAGCCTCGCGGCTTCGATCCCTGTGTCCAGACTACCTTCGGCGCAGATCAGATACGATGCACCGGAATCCTGCAACTGATAGGCCAGTTCCCTGGCGACGTAGGATGGATTTGCGCCGGTGAAGATGCCGCCAGCCATGATAGTGCCGAGAAAAACAACAGGAAAGAACAAGTCATTGCCGGAGTAAAGTAATAAACGGTCACCCGCCTGTAGGCCATGCTTGCGCAAGCCTGCAGCAAATCGTTGACACCATAGACGGAAATCGTGGGGGGTGAAGTAGTGGGTGTCGGGACGAGCAGCCTCAGAGAAGCAGCGGTGCGTCTTGGAGAGGGGGTGAGTTGGCGAAGTCAGCAAAGCCGAGGCCAAATGGGTGTTGGGGATGTCAATTTGCCAGCGCGACTTGAACGGCATCTTCGCCCAGCAAGCACGGTAAAGACTACTACTAGTACTGATGCCGAATAAATGATTGAAATTTGTAAACAATGCGCGAATTGAACGACTCAGACAACCTGTTGTGATCCCATGCAGTTGGACAACAAGTAAGTAATTGTGAATAGTAACCGTCGCAAGTAACCCTGTGTTCCCTGTTGGAAAGATGATATGATGTTGTGTGACTTAAGTAGTGGTAGTAATAGTGACTCCTTACACCCAACCTTGCAGTATATAATCGTAAATAGTAGGGACTATGCAATCCCTCTAAAAATGCAACAATGCCTCGTATCGACAATTAGAACCAAGAAAGAAGAGTAAGGAAGGGAGAGAAGAGAGAGAGAAAGAGGCGATACAAGCCCCCAAATAAAAGCAGCAATAGTATATGATATAACATCTTACTACTCATTAACCCTGGCACCTACCGAAAGTCAATTTTTCCCTCCAATTCCCCCTCATCATCACCCTATGCAGTCATACTCCTTCATAACTCTCATCTGTATTTCGGACCAGTCAAGTCGAAACCCCCGAAACAAGGAACACAATCCATGCATCCACGTCAGCACATAAGCAACAAGACAAAGAAAAAGACAAAGGAAAATGAATAGAGGGACCCCCACATTCATAATCCCTGCTTTTCCGGGATACCCGTTGTCAAAAATGTCTCAAAGAAGTATAGTTACTATTGCTTTGACACTGGAAAGGTACTTACGACACCACCCACTCACTTACTTACCTTAGTAAGGCGGGTGGGAAATAAAAAGAAGGTGAAAGGAAGGGAAAGCTTTCCCCGCATTTGGGTTTATTGGAGAAGGAAGGAAGGAAGAAAGGAAAGTTAAGAACCGAGCGAGCCAATCGGTTGTGGTTGTTGTTGTTGTGGTTTGGTTGTTGCTCCTCGGTTCATCGAATGTGTCTCTGGGCCGAGGGAATAACCAGAAAATGAGGAGAAGGAATAAAAAAAAGAGTAAGGAGGGGAACAGGTTATGTTAGTTGTCAGTGAGAACAAGAGCGGGGGTGTGGTGTTCCTATTAGGGTAAGTATCTACACTCAATTGGGAGGCACTTCTACCTCGGATGCTACTTCTACTCTTGGGAACGATGGAAGTACATGTAGTAAAACATCTTATGTGTGAGATCGAACTGATCACTATCACATCACATTGTTGTACTGTTAGGAAGAACGATAGGTGCTAGTACGTACTACTACTAGTTACCATCCTTGTGCTTGAGTACTAGTCTGTTTTGTTTATGTTCCGGAGATTATGGAAATTATTATACCGACAGAACAAGGCAAGGTGTGACAGGGATACCACGGAAAGAGAGAAAGAGGTCCGCGGCTATGTGCGGTGCAGTCAGATCTATAAATGAACTGGCTCATGCATGCAGACGTTGTGGAATGATGGATCTATATAACTGGTATTTATGAGACATACTGAGACAATTCACTGTGTACCTAGATTAATGCATGCTGGCTAGATGATGCTGACTGAAAGCAAGGAAGAGGATTTGGAAGAGATGGGGCATCACTCCTATACGAAAAGAGAGGGAGAACCAAGAAGAAAAATAGAAAATCGATTAAACCATCCCCCGCACACCTTATAAAATCAGCTATGAACACCCATTGTCACTTGAAATGTCATTATGCCTCGTCACCATCCCCTCCCAGGCACGCCAACGTTGCCTTGAGCTCACTCACAATCTTCTCCTCCAGCCGACTTTGTGCTCCCGATGCTGCATCGACCGGCTTCTGGCGCGACAACTCCAGCTCCTTTTCACTCGTCGCAACGATCCGCGCCCGAAGATTCTGTTTCCGTTCCAGAAGTTCTTCAATATCCTCCTTCACTTGAGCTTTGTCCCACTTGAGCTCCTGGATCGACTGCGCATCAATGCCAAGGCTGGCTCCAGCTTCCCGGAATCGGGTCAGGATGTATGAGATAAGCGCCAGTGAGTACGCCTCGGAGACCATGCTCAGACTGATTCGGGAGGCCGACGCTGTCGTGCGACCGGCAGCAAAAGAGTCAGCAGCACGTTTGAGCTGGCCTTCGAACTGGTTGAGGAATGCCGCTACCTCGGGCGCAGTGCGAACGACGTGGTAGAGAAGGTTCAGGCACAGAGGAAGGATGCCACCGGTCCAGATGGAATACAGGCGGGGCACAGGGTCAAAAGGCCCAAACCCTTTCGAATCGCGCAGGATGTTCGTGAGGCGGCAGGTGGAGAGCCGAGACAGAACCACCTCAACCGCCAAATGTTCCGCCAGCATAGGGATCGTAGACATCTTAACCAGGAGTGACATGCTGAGGTCGCCGTATACCGGATCGCCGGCCACAGCTAGCTGATCAGCCCACGAGAACAATGATGTCGCCAGTCTCGCGGTGTCATTGTCGGCCACATGGTAGACGATGTGCTCAAAGAGGCGGTCGACGTGCTTTACTTGGAGTGAGCTCTGCAGAATTGCGATCACGATGGCGAAATCTTTTGGCGTGCACTTGTCTGGTTGATCATGTAGGTAGGTTGTCAAAGCTTTAAACCCTTGCGCCACAACCACCTTCACAATCTCAACGATAATTCCCAGGTCAGATGATACCTCTGGTTTCTTGGTAATTGTTTCAGGTGCTGTTCGAGAGGGTGAATCCAGATGGAACTGGAGAGCGAGGAAGAGGACATTAAGAAGGGATCGGTAATATTCCGTGTCATCGTTGATCAATGCGTCCTCGTAGGTGGCGCGGCGCGTGCGTAGAGCGTCCCATACGATCTTGAGGAGACCAAAGACTTCGGCACCCTTGGCTCCAATCGCAACCAGTCGCTGGAGGAGAGCTTGGGCGAATTCTACCCGGGTTTGTTGTATCCTCTCGAAGATCGCTTCCTGCGGGACGCCTCGGGTGTTGGCTTCCAGGCAACTTTGCACAACAACGGCCATCGACTTCTGAACCTCACGGTCCGCCATGAAGTCCGCACAGTGTTCGACGGCGAAGAATTTCCAACTATGAAGAAGGCTCTGCGCAATCCCAACAATTAGAATAGTTTCGTTTATTGATTCGGTCAGTACTTACCACTTGCGCCTCGACCAAAGACAGGTTCAGATTGGCCCGCTGGAATTCTTCGGCGAATCCCTGGTTGCGACTTCCAGTCCACGCGAAATCATAAGAAAGGAGCTTTTTGCCGAGTTGGATGTCGTAGTAATAGTCTTGGCCGAGGTAGCGAGACTGCAAAGGTGTCCGCTTGAAGTCTACGAGCTTGCACCCGGGATACCTCATCTCGAAATTCTTCTTCAGATTGGCATGCAACGAGGCATTATAACCGGACACATCAACCGCATCCTTGGAATACCAAGACACGAGCGGAATTAAAGTCTTGTAAAAGCCTCGGTCCTGCATCTCCTTGGCTGAGTGCAGATACACGGCGCAGATATCTGCCACGACAGCTGCGATACGGGTAGCAGATATCTGTTTCTTGATGGTCAGGGACGATATTTTCAGTTTCGAGACGTAATTCACCAGGCTGGTGAAGAAAAGGGAATGTTTCTTCAATTCTGGTGTTGCCCATGGCCAGTTTTCCTGAGCATGGGAGACAAATTCCAGCAGCGCGACAGCCAGTTGAAGGTCAAGCTGCTCAATATGAGACAGCATATCAAGTGCTATCTTCAGGAACGGGGTGCCCCTCATTGCTGCTCCCTTGTCTGTGTCGGTTTTCCTCAGCGACTGGCGTGGTGAGGTGCCCGTAAGGATGTAGACGGCCAGCCACTGTTGGCGCTTGCTGACAAGAGTTGTTAGCAAGTGCCATATACTCAAGCGCAGGTTGGAATCGCTGAGCGGCTTGTCAAACTGCGAAAGGACGTCGAGGAAAAGACATGCGGATTCCGCTCCCAAGTGACCGACCAAGGACGGCGGCTCATTTGCCGGGTCCAAAGCTGCGCCTGTTATGAGAACATTGAGCAGTGAAGCCACCGGGAGCCGATAGGCATCATCCAAAGCATACAGTTTGATCAGAGCGGGTGTAGCCTTGAACAGTTGGTCCTCCAGCAAGGATAGTGGCTGTTCAAGGAGCTGAGCCGCCTGTAGCAGCCTGATCGAGAGGTCCAAGGTCGCCAACACCTGTCTTTGCACAAAAATCATGTAGCGGAGATACAGCGTCGACGGTGTCTGAAGGCCATCGACAATAAGGCGAAGGATGGAATTGAAGGGTAAATCCGCGGCCGACTGCGGCCGTAAGACACTGAGAAGATAGGTTGCTGACGAAGAAAAGACGCCCGTGATCTTGGTGTCCAGCTTGGTAATTTCGTTCGTACCATAAGCGTAGTAGAGTATCCTCTCAAACACTGTTGCGAGTTTCGTGCTAATTTCAAGCTTCTGTTCCGGCACATTGAACCTCCAATTGCCATTGCTGTTGTAAACTTCCACCATCACCCGTACAAAGTTCAGAAGAGTTTCTCTCAGCATATGCGAGGGAACGCCCGCGGTGAAATCGGAAGGAAGAATGGCCTTCCCATTGGGACCGTTGGGGCTCCTTCTTAACACGGCCCGAGAAGCAGCGTCGTCAACAACTGCTTGGAACAGACGAACACAGCCCAGCAAGAAGGGATAGTCTCCCGATGTCACTTCTGTAGCTGAGACAATCGCAGTCAGGATGCCACCCTTACCATCAGAGCCCAGCAAGCTGCTGCGGGAAAGTAGGGGCCACACTCTGCCTGGCAGAACGTCGATGAGGACGCAAATGAATCGCAGACAGGCAATTGTAGTCTCCATCACAATATCAGATCCTGTTCTGGGTCCGATGTTGGGTAGATTGCGCTCAAAAATCTCGAAAACAAGCGAGATAATGTCGCTTTGGCGGGATAGCCCATCGCTCGCGATTTCCAAGATTCTCTTAGCACTTGAGCCATCGCCGCTTTGCACTTGCGAGTCCTTTGCTGCAAAGAGAAGATCGGCCAAAAGACCTATCGAATCGGCCACGGAATCTTCTCCATAACCTGCTGAAAAGCCTCCATTCTCATTCCATTCCTCTAGCCAGCTGCTGAGATAGCTCAGGCAGGAATACTGATGGTGCCACATGACCACCGCAGGCCTTGACTCGGAGACGACCTGACCAATTGCTGAAGACGGTATCTGCGAAGAGCCTGTGACAACCAGGGCGTTACTGGTTTCCTGATCAGTAAGCTGCCTTCGGGGAGATGTGCCGACCATGGGAAGTGACTGAACAAGGGTGACGAAATTTGCGTTCTCATCCTCGCGAATCGTTTCGTAGCCTTGGAATCCGTGGGGTACGACCTGCGTAAAGGAATCCATGTTCTCCAACTCTCCAAGTATAACTGGAAGGCCTTCCTCATTCACCAGATCTTTGCTGACCAATGCACGGCACAGCTGCAGGAAAGGCACTGTTTCATAGGGGAAGCGAGAACGCGCTATGCGGAAAATGTTGTCCATCAGAGCATCATCCTTAACGAAAACCGAACGAGGGTCGCTGATGGGGTTTAACGGGGCACCGTGAAACCACTGCGATTCTACCGGTGAGCCCTGAAGAACTGCCAGAGTGGACCCAACGATCTCGGGGGAATAGTCTAGGTACACCACGGTGGTCCGGATGAAATCTAGAAGCACGAGCTGAATCCATTGGCTTGTTAGAATGTCAGTGACTGCTGAGGTAGCTCCAACTTTCGTAGCCAGAACAAGGACGGTTTCAAACACCATATCCTTCATTGCATCTGAGCTTAGAAGAGTTATCGCCTCATCCGCTGTGCAGGTCGGAGTACGTGCGTTCTCGAGCAACTCTTCATACAAAGTGATCTCCGAGGCTTTGGATGGATTCGAATGAGGTGTATTCGATTGGAAAGAATCCACTGCACTGTGGAATTGCTCCAACTCTCGGCTTTCTCTGTCGCTGAGTGCAAGCTCCCTCATAGTATGCATTATCAGTCCCCAGGAAAACGCAGCTGGATTAGCAATTTTAGATTCTACACCAGCTGTCAAGAAGAGCTCGTTTATCTGGCCAATCTCTTCCTTTGAGAGGTAGTAAGGTGCCTCAGCCGACGGGCCTTTGTGTGAGGAATTGTTGATGATCGATGGGACCGACAATGACAGCTTCAGAAAAGCTAGTGTTGTCAAAGAGACGAAGCCTTGAAGTGGGACCAACAGCTCCAGAGGATTCTGACATGGCTTCTTGTAGTTAGCAACAAGATCATGCGGTAAACATAATAAGGCAGTACTCACGACTCGGAGCGGCTCTAGGAAATTGTAGTCAACCATCAGACGAAGCCAAGAAAGCAGAAGCTCCGCACCAGGAATTTCTCTAGACGCCTGAAGTTGCAGGAACAGCATCTGTGTAATATGTACTACCTCCTCAACAAGGATAGTGGCCCATAATTCTTCGATTTCTTGGCTACTCTCGGTGGCGCCTAGCCAGCCACCACCGCTGTCCAACGAAGACAGCCGACTCCGCACAGCTTCGACGCAGCTCTTGTTGAACGTGCGCCAGCCTTCACCCTTGGACTTTCCATTGAATACTGTGTCACCTAGCTTGGACAGCTGCTGAGAGGGAAGGTCCGAAGAACGCTGGGAAGCCGGCCCTTGGTTATCTCTGAGATACAACGCAAGCAGCTTGCATGCCACTTTGACGACATGGCTTCTCTCCGATAGATATAAGCTGCGCAGCCGCAGGCGGCGGCTAGTTTCAGAAGAAAAATCGGAAGCCTCGTCAACATGGGCTGCTTTCTGATTGAAAATTTCGGCCAGGGCAGGTCCTGCGAGAGACACACGAAGATTGTCACCTCCCGCCGCGCTTTGCAAGCTGGTTGTTTCCTCGTCGGCAAAACGGTTGAGAAGTCGCGTGGCAGGTCGGGTTTGCCATTCTAATACTGTTAATCGGAGCGCGCTGATTTCATCAATACCCGCCTTCTCGCTCAACCACAGAGCATCTGCTTTGATCTCCTTCAAATCATACGAAGATTGCGCATTTGTCTCAACATTGATTGCGGCTGTCTTGGATTCAAAGTCGGATCTTGATTTGGTGGAAGGAGAAGGAAAACCGGTGAGGCAATTCGAGAGGATTTGGACGCTGTCGGGATGCGATAGGAAGGCATGGAGTCTTTCCACATCTTCGATGTTGCTATCAATCTTGCATATGTGAAGGAAGGCTCTCTTCCAGGACCTAAGATCGCATAGATAATCAGTGAATGCTCGTCAATTGGGAACAGACGAATGTAAAGCCCATACAGAAGCTGGACGTCCCCGGAGAAGCACTTGTCCAGGGACGGGAAATAGGCTTCCGGGACGGGAGCCATTGGCGAGACAATTATATCATTCTAGATGCTCGATGGGATGCGAAAAGAATGTGCTGCTCGCGAGGGTCCAAAGCGACAGAGACCCGGAGCAAAAGGGCAGGCAAGTTGAGAGTGTTAAGCAGAGAGCTCACAAGCTCAAAGGCGGGAACCCAAGAATATTATTCCAGGAGCGGGTTTGGCTGGAGGTCAACAATGACTGCCTATCTGGGTTTAGCCCAAGGCGGTGAGCTGAAGTTTTGCGCCGTTTGCTTACCAACCCCAATCCGGAAGGCGACACGATCCACCGAGGATCTGAGTCAGGCCGCAGCCACCGTCGATGTTTGCTCCGCCCTCACTTTACTCCGGCAGTTGACAGTTCAACTTCAAAAAGGTGAGTGTGTCTCTATGCGCATTGCCCTGGCTGCTTTTTCCTTATCGCATTGCTCTTTGATTTCATCTAATTGAAGATCCTGTCCTGCGCAGATTTTCGTCATGGCGGACTCCGGACTCGTCGATCATTCCCCCCACCATCCCACCAAGGCCGCCCAACTGAGCACCGCATCGAATGTTATCTTGATTGATAACTACGACTCGTTTACTTGGAACGTCTACCAGTACTTAGTTCTCGAGGGTGCTACAGTCAATGTGTTTCGTAATGACCAGATCACTTTGGAGGAACTGATCGCCAAAAAGCCCACACAGCTGGTCATCAGTCCCGGTCCCGGTCACCCCGAGACTGACGCTGGTATCAGCAGTGCAGCCATTCAATACTTCAGCGGCAAGATTCCCATCTTCGGTGTATGCATGGGTCAGCAATGTATTATTACTTGCTTTGGTGGAAAAGTTGATGTCACCGGCGAGATCCTTCATGGCAAGACATCCCCGCTTAAACATGACGGCAAAGGTGCCTATGAAGGACTACCTGGCTCGGTCGCCGTCACTCGCTATCACTCTCTAGCTGGTACACATGCGACAATCCCCGACTGTCTGGAGGTGTCCTCTTCCGTTCAGTTGGCGGATGACAGTAACAAGGATGTCATCATGGGCGTGAGACACAAGAAGTTGGCCGTGGAGGGGGTTCAGTTCCACCCCGAAAGTATCCTCACTGAGTACGGCCGTATCATGTTCCGCAACTTCCTCAAACTTACTGCAGGCACCTGGGAAGGAAACGGGAAACATTTTGGTGAGCAGAGCAGCACTACCAAGGCCACCGTTCCCTCAAACCCTGCCCCGAAAACGGACAAGAAGTTGTCCATCCTCGAAAGGATCTACGACCATCGGAGAGCCGCTGTCGCCGTGCAAAAGACTATCCCCTCTCAACGGCCAGCCGACCTCCAGGCTGCCTATGACCTTAATCTGGCCCCTCCCCAGGTCCCATTTCCGGCTCGTCTTAGACAATCGCCCTACCCACTGTCCCTTATGGCAGAGATCAAGCGTGCTTCTCCCTCTAAGGGTATGATAGCCGAAAATGCATGCGCGCCTGCTCAGGCCAGGCAATACGCGAAGGCCGGTGCCAGTGTCATCTCTGTGCTCACAGAGCCTGAATGGTTCAAAGGCAGCATTGACGACTTGCGTGCCGTTCGCCAAAGTCTGGAGGGCATGACTAACAGGCCTGCCATTCTGCGGAAGGAATTCGTTTTTGACGAATACCAGATCCTAGAGGCCCGTTTGGCCGGTGCCGACACGGTCTTGCTCATTGTGAAGATGCTTAGTGTTGAACTCCTCACTCGATTGTATCACTACTCCCGTAGCCTTGGCATGGAGCCTTTGGTTGAAGTGAACACACCCGAAGAGATGAAGATTGCGGTCGACCTTGGAGCCGAGGTTATCGGTGTCAACAACAGGGACCTCACAAGCTTCGAGGTTGATCTCGGCACTACTAGCCGGCTCATGGATCAGGTGCCCAGCAGCACCATCGTGTGTGCTCTCAGTGGGATCTCCGGGCCGAAGGATGTGGAGGCTTACAAGAAGGAGGGTGTCAAAGCTATCCTAGTAGGAGAAGCCCTGATGCGGGCAGCAGACACGGCTGCTTTCATTGCTGAGCTTCTTGGAGGCAGCTCACAAACTGTTTCCAGCGAGTCCCGGAGATCGCCGTTGGTAAAGATCTGCGGTACTCGATCTGAAGAAGCTGCACGAGCAGCGATCGAGGCTGGAGCAGACCTAATTGGAATCATCATGGTGCAAGGGCGAACGCGATGCGTCCCTGATGACGTGGCGCTCCGCATATCCCAAGTGGTCAGGTCCACCCCGAAACCTGCTAGTCAAACTCTTCACACATCTCAAGAACCTCCCGCTGCGACATCTGTGGAGTACTTTGATCACTCAGCCAAAATTCTGCGTCATCCTAGCCGGGCGCTTCTCGTGGGCGTCTTTCAGAACCAGCCCCTTGATTATATATTGAGTCAGCAACAAAAATTGGGACTTGATATCGTGCAACTTCACGGATCTGAGCCGCTTGAATGGGCCAAGTTGATCCCAGTGCCTGTCATCCGCAAGTTTGGACTTGATGAGCTTGCGATCGCCCGCAGGGCTTACCACTCCCTACCGTTACTGGATTCTGGCGTTGGGGGAACTGGTGAGTTGCTGGACCAGTCCCGCGTTCAGAATGTCCTCGATAAGGACAGTGGTTTGCGCGTTATTTTGGCGGGTGGTTTAGATCCTACCAATGTTGCTGGCATTGTCCAGAAGCTTGGCGAATCTGGCCGCAAGGTCGTTGGCGTAGATGTCAGTTCTGGCGTAGAGTCAGACGGCGCTCAGGATCTTAACAAAATTCGCGCATTTGTGCAGGCCGTGAGGGGACTCTAGCTTGGGATCGTCTCTATATATCCCCACGCATGGGATTACCAGGCATCATTGGTCTTTTCATTTGATTTTCTTTGATTTTTATTACCTTTCACTTTGTTGATACCTTTCGGATCTACCATAGCCATGATGCCAAACAATGACACGGCCACTTCAGATATCCTACACTCTTGCCAGCTTACAGTAGCCTCATCATTCAGTGACGAGATAAATCACATTTTTCTCTTCTCAGTGTTCGTTCATTCGGCCATGACCGAATAGTATCGTAGTAGTAGTACTACTTATCATATTCTTCCCCGAGCTTTCTACTTACTATATACCTTTAAGATCCCTTATATTCCCTCAACGCACCCTTGATACAGTCAGCTGAAGAGACTCTGCCTCAGCGGTTACATCAGACTCCACCGGAATACCACCTCTCCAGATTCCCTTCAGAATGGGCAAGACCTTCAAAAACATACATGCCACCTCATTTGGCAAATTCGATGGAAATTCGGACAAAGTACCCCAGTGGATACGGGCCAACGGAGGCCAATATTCCAAGGATATCAGCACAGACATCACTCATTTAATCACCACCAAAGAAGCGTTCAAGGATAATGTTGAAGTAGGTAGGTACTTTGAACCTATTGAATGCAAGTTACGCATATATTTCTGACAGCGAAACCGAATGATAGTTCGAGAAGCTAAGCAACTACGAACTATAAAAATAGTCTCCTATGACTGGCTGGAAGACTCTCTATTGTCTAAGAATCGGAGACCGAAGCGTGAGACGGAGTATCTTCTTGCGAATATACTCAAAAGCGAGAAGAAGAGGAAGAGGAAGAACGAGAAAGAGAAAATAAGGAAGAGGGAGAAAGAAGAGCCTAGGAGAAAAGGTACGTTTGCTCTTTTGCTCTTGGGGCAAGTTGTTGATTGTTGGGGTGGAGTCCAACCGACGAAGTGAAGTCGAACGGACTTGAATAGATAATATAAGTTTTTGGTGACTAACATGACGCTACTAGGCAATCTGAAGAATCAGGATCCTTTTGGTAGGAAGAGAAAGGGCGTAAAGGCCGGGACTGCGGTTTGTATGTTATCGTCTATCTTGCTCCTGCGTATTACGAAGGCTGATCCAGGCTGGTGATGTAGCGAGGTATCACATCTATACGGATGAAGAGGCGAGGGTGACGTACAATGCTACGCTTGTCCGGTTGATGCAGGGCAAAAGCTGCAAGGAGAGATATGTGGTCAGGGTGAGTTAGTCATAATGCTGTGGAGTCGCGATCGTTTATTTCTCTCCAGGCAGATGAGGTATATGTATCAGGAGAAGGGCTGATTGAGAAATTGTATGTAGGTATACGAGTCTAATAGAGAACCTCGTGTCTACGCTACACATCTCGAGTACAGCCGTATTGGCAAGCAGCAGAGCCAACTCCTGACACCGCTGAAAGCAGATCGTGACTTCGCGGTGACGGCGTTCAAGGAGACTTTCAAGAACAAAACAGGTAAGGAGTGGGAAGAGCGACTGGATGATGTCTTACCAGAGGGTAAGAGAGATACTGTTGGCAAGTTACTGCCTCCTCACCAGAATTGGTTCTACTACGAGGATCGGGCTGGACTGTTGTCAAATTTCCTTCGGGGAGTTGATGCACCCGACGGCGATGACATGGTGACTGTTAAGCAAGATTATCTAGATGCATCATTGCAGGGCATTGAGCACGAGTCGGCACAGGATGGGAATGGCGAGAGGCCGGGCAGTGACGAGCCGATAATCGTACTATACGATTTGACTGGTCCGGACATAGAGATTCTGAGCTGTCCCCGAGATAAATATATCCGGTCGGCTAGCCCTAATCGATGCTGAGGCTGAACCTTCAATTAATTCGGCCGTATACTAGATTTTCAATCTGTTACCTCTGTTACCACTGCGATCATACTTCAATGGCTACATGATTTCTAGGTAGAAAGGAGAGAAGTAATGGAAAAATTTCTTTCAGATGGGTATACAATAGCGATCAGATATGCCAAATGTAAATGCCGCCCCTTTGAGCTCCTTCCTGAACACCTCATGCGCCGAATCAAGACTTTTCTTTTTGCCTTCGTAAATGATTATACACAGCCAACTGAAAGCCACAGGTGTCCTCAAGACTAAAACTGGCTCACAGATAATCCTTCTTCTTGCTCGTCCTGGTGTACTGGGTAAGAGCCCATTCAACATCACCACTAGAACCTTTCTCCAAGGTTCCACCGCGGATCTCGAACAGTCGCATGGTCATACGAGGACCAACTTCCGCCAGCTCAACATCCCGATATCCGGTCTTGACGAACACGTGATGACGGACCTCAATGTTGTCTTCCTTGTTCACGAAGCTGACGACACGGTTTCCAACCTTGCCGGTCTCACGCGGGGGGAACAGATGCTTCAGAATCTGAACCACACGAAGACCCAGCTTGGTCTTGAAACCTTCGAAGATGAGGTGAGGGTAGCTCTCCGACACAGTTCCGCGAGCAGCATTGGGGATATCCGCACGGAGAACAACGTTATGCAGGGAGAAGCTAGCGGTCGGTCCATGGGGAAGGTGGGAGATCGTCATCGCAGTGGGCGTACCACGGTGTTCGTGCACGAGAATCATGTCGGTCAGCGCGGCGGCAGTTGCGCTTGAAACCAAGTCCGGAAGAACGAGGTTACCACGGTTCAAGCGAATGGAGGTTGGAAGAAGCAGACGGACCTCCTTAGCGAATGTGCCCAGACGGACAGAAGGGGAGCGAGAGGTTGTCACGATAGGACGGGGGTCGGCGATGCCGGAGGTGAGGGCATATTCATCATCGAGATCGACGTCGCCATCCTTGTTCTGGTTATCCGGGGTGATGGATTCATCGTACTTGAAATCTTCGCGCAGCGATTTGTCTTCAGCGATGGAGGGGTCGAGGGGTTTTCCGGAGGCCAGCGACGCCTTCAGCTGGGCTCGCTTTTCAGCAATGGAGGCATCGCGGAGAGTGAGAGCTCTCCGGTACAGATAATCGCGACGCTCACGGGCTTGACGACGCTGAAGAATCAGTAGTTAGCGATAAGAGGTCTGGAACCACGGGGGATAGCTATTTTTAAGAATCCAAGCAGCGACATACCAACATCGTGTGTGTATATAATGAAGAATGATTGAGTAGATCAGAATGGGGTCTGGAACGCAAAAGGCGGGCAACTTTTTTTCTTGCGGCAACTGCCGGTCTGGTCCGCCTTGGCCACCGGAGTTGTGTGGGATTTGGCGGCAACGACTCCGAATGCCTTGGCCTGAGCCGATCGCAAATCATCCACCATCCGGTCCTGTGGATTGTCCATCATTCCCTGCCTTCCAGGACACGCCCCAATTCACTTGCGTCAAGCTCTTCAGTGGCGGCAGGGCTCTGTGACTTGAATGTAAGGCATCATTTTCACCAGTTGGCTCTATAAATTCCCACGGACAAAAGTGAATCTGACTGGATTCCAGTTCTAATCTCATATACAGTTGCCCCTCTGCTGTGGCACACTGGTGACCTCCGATAAAGAAAACACAACATCTCCTGCCTCTGTCCTCGGACAGTCACGGCTGTTTTGTCCTCCACGCTCTTTACATCTTTCAAATCGCCTCGCGTGACATTTCAGACTCGTGTATGACCGCATAATCTTCGGTGTCCTGGGCGTCTTTCGCTTTCGCTTCCGCTGATTTCGCTCTTTCTGTCTTGACCTGGGTAGCGATATTGGGGTTTGAGCATCGGATTTTTTTTTTCTTTCTCCTACATCATTATGGCGGCACTTGGCGATGACAGGATTCCGCCGGAGATGGACGACGCAGCTTCCCAGTTCCGCCCGCGGAGACATGACGATGACGATGAGGCTTCCGGAGACGACGATGTAGAGAGCACAACTAGTGCTCAGGCAGCCGACAACAAGCATCATCAGGGTCACTTTGAGGAGGAGAAGGAACTCCCGCCACATGCTTGCGCGTGAGTATATCGTAGCGTTTGCTCTGTTACATCTTCACTGACTTGGAGCTTTCTACAGGTATTGCGGCATTCATAACCCGAGCAGCGTAGTCAAGTGCCTGGCCTGCAGCAAGTGGTTTTGCAGCGCCCGTGGTAACACTTCGTCCTCCCATATTGTCAATCACCTCGTTCGGGCACGCCACAAGGAAGTTCAGTTGCATCCGGCCTCGTCGCTTGGAGATACGATATTGGAATGCTACAATTGCGGAACTAAGAACGTTTTTCTTCTTGGATTCATCCCAGCCAAGTCTGACACGGTTGTCGTGTTGCTATGCCGTCAACCATGCGCCGCTATGCCATCTTCCAAAGATATGAACTGGGACACTTCGCGCTGGCAACCATTGATTGAAGACCGTTCGTTCTTGCCATGGCTGGTTGCTGCCCCGTCCGACCAGGAGCAGCTCCGCGCTCGCCACCTGAGTCCGCAGTTGATTGCTAAGCTGGAAGAGATGTGGAAGGAAAATTCTCATGCGACTTTCTCGGATTTGGAGAAGGCCACGGCTGTGGACGATGAGCCAGCACCCGTGCTTCTGCGTTATGATGATGCCTTCCAGTATCAGAACATCTTTGGGCCTCTGGTCAAGATTGAGGCCGACTATGACCGCAAATTGAAGGAATCTCAGTCGCAGGATGGACTGATCGTACGCTGGGACCTTGGTCTTAACAACAAGCATCTGGCTAGCTTCATTTTGCCTAAGCTTGAACTTGGCGATGTTAAACTGGCTGTGGGAGATGAAATGCGCCTCAAGTATACCGGTGAACTGCGGCCCAAGTGGGAAGGAGTTGGATATGTCATCAAGATTCCGAACAACCAGTCTGATGAGGTGACGATCGAGTTGCGAGCAAAGGGTGATCATAAGTCTGTGCCTACGGAGTGCACTCACAATTTCACGGCCGACTACGTCTGGAAGTCTACATCTTTCGATCGTATGCAGCTGGCCATGAAGACATTTGCCGTGGATGAGATGAGTGTCTCCGGTTACATCTTCCATCGCCTTCTCGGACACGAAGTCGCCGCCGCGCCGATGAAGACCCAAATGCCGAAGAAGTTCAGCGTTCCGGGACTTCCTGAACTCAACGGTAGTCAGATCAACGCTGTGAAGAGCGTGCTGCAGAGACCTTTGAGTTTGATTCAGGGACCTCCGGGAACGGGAAAGACTGTCACCTCTGCTACGATCATCTACCACCTTGCGAAGATCAACGGTGGTCAGGTATTGGTGTGCGCTCCCTCGAACGTTGCGGTTGACCAACTTTGCGAGCGTATCCACCGAACAGGTCTGAAGACTGTACGTGTGACAGCTAAATCACGAGAGGATGTTGAATCGCCTGTTGGCTTCTTGTCCTTGCATGAGCAAGTCCGCATCAACGATACCAATATCGAACTCATCAAGCTCAATCAGCTCAAGGCCGAGCTTGGAGAATTGTCCAGTCAAGATGAGAAGCGACTGAAACAACTAACTCGCTCAGCGGAGCGCGAGATCCTGAATAACGCTGACGTTATCTGCTGTACTTGCGTTGGTGCTGGTGATCCTCGTCTGGCGAAGCTCAAGTTCCGTACCGTCTTGATTGACGAATCGACCCAGTCAGCTGAGCCAGAGTGTATGATTCCCTTGGTCCTTGGATGCAAGCAAGTCGTCCTTGTCGGTGATCACCAACAGCTGGGACCTGTTATCATGAACAAGAAGGCAGCTAAGGCAGGTCTGAACCAGTCACTCTTTGAACGTCTCGTCATTCTTGGCTGCTCCCCCATCCGTCTGAACGTTCAGTACCGTATGCACCCATGCCTGTCGGAGTTCCCGTCGAACATGTTTTATGAAGGTTCTCTACAAAACGGTATCTCTTCGTTTGAGCGTCTCCGCCGTGATGTCGACTTCCCCTGGCCCATTGCCGATAACCCTATGATGTTCTGGTCGAATCTGGGTAATGAGGAGATTTCGGCCTCCGGAACCTCTTACCTTAACCGCACTGAAGCGACGAACGTGGAGAAAATTGTCACCCGCTTCTTCAAAGCTGGAGTTCAGCCGCAGGATATTGGTATCATCACTCCTTATGAGGGTCAGCGCAGCTACATTGTTAGCTCCATGCAAGCTAATGGCACCTTCAAGAAGGAACACTACAAGGAGATCGAAGTGGCCTCAGTCGATGCCTTCCAGGGTCGTGAGAAGGACTTCATTATCCTCTCTTGTGTTCGTTCCAACGACCACCAGGGCATTGGTTTCCTAAGTGACCCTCGCCGTCTCAACGTCGCTCTCACCCGTGCCAAGTATGGCTTGGCCATTCTTGGAAACCCTAAGGTCTTGTCGAAGCATCCTCTGTGGAACTGTCTCCTACAGCATTTCAAGGAAAGGCACTGTCTGGTTGAGGGACCCTTGTCTAACCTGCAAGAGTCTTTGATCCAGTTCAGCCGACCCAAGCAGGCATACCGGGGTCCTCAACGCTTCCAGATGGCGTACAACCATGCCTCTAACGTTACGAGCGGGTTGATGAATGGAAGAAACGGTCACCGCAATGACTTCCATGACACCGGCTCGGTGGTTGGTTACATCCCCGATGATGTCTCTTCCGTCCACTCCTCTGCCCTGGGTGGGGTTGGCATTCCTTCTGGGTATCCTCCCATGTTCCAAAACTTCGCAGACTCGTGGCCCGCTCTTCCCGGAGCCCGTCGGGCCAATGGTAACCGAATGAAGGGAGCACCTAGCATTGCCGGAGAATCTGTTGCGGCCACCGAGTCTGATGTTACTGGAAGCATCATTGATGGGAAGAGCGTCGACCAAGGCGGTGTCAGCCTTGCTGGCTTGAGCATCAACGATATGGGCAAGCAGCCCAGTCTCAGTCAGTCTGATCGGTTGAAGCGTTACGTGGAATCCGGAGGCCGGGAGCCTTACAAGCCCGGCGTTCCCGATAACGGCAGCATTTTCGGCGGAAGCTCTGCTAGCATTCGTGTCACTCGTGGTGTGCCAGGCCACATTCATGACGACGATGATACGCGCAGTGTTTCGACGGCATTTGCCAGTCAGGTTGGGGGCAACTATGATTGATTGGGGAGCACTCGTACCCTTTTCGGTTTAGAGCGGGCCCAGTAGCTTGCAGCCTTTCCCGAAGCTCGGGGGGCAATCGTCCATCGAATCATCGGGTTACTCCAACTGAATTGATTCCTGGGATTCTGCTCGACGTCATCCATGTCACCGTTAGGCGTGAGACATCTGTAAGATTCAGGGAAGCGTTGGCGAGAGCCACCCCTCAACCATCTGGTGGGAATTGAGGCATTCCTCGGATTCTTTCGCATTGCTTTTATCCATATGGAAAGATGCCAGTTTACAGGAGCTACGTACGGTTACGTGTCATCTAGACAAGTGACTCTCCCGTCAGATGACAACATAGAACGCTCTGCGACATGGCATGCAACGGCAGCGACTATTCCGTTTACATGGCCCATTATCGATATGGTTTGTCGCCATCGACTATTTCCATAGGGAAAAGAGTCAGTGGTATGTCAAGGCAATCTTTCTGGCTTGCGGCTGCACTCGGGTTCGACTTGATTCGAGGAAGCTGTTGAGTCCTAGCATTCTCGCGGACAGCTGGAAGAGGGTGGCTCATCACCGATGATGCTACACATTTCTATTTGTTGCCAATCCTGGTTTACCCGATACTATTTAAAAATCCTATGACTGCCTATTTTCTGTTTCGTTCTTCTTGCCCAATTCCTGTTTCCATCGTTCTCGCGTGTTTGTGGCACTGCTATGGCTAAGCAGTACTTCTCTCTGAATCTCGGCAACTGGGACCAGGAGGATATTTTCCCGAACACTGCCTGCCCATTGTGTCTCTTTACGCGTATGTCTCGGATTTCGAGAGTCATGGCAATGCCGATTGTCGACTCGAATGAGCCGTTTAGTCCCGCATCTCAATCCAACTACTGTCGTTCATTCACCACACCGCCTCGTAGCTTCACCATGATACGTCTCAGTATGCGAGCAAAGATAACGATCGTCTGCAGGATGAGTAGGCATCCGCATATCTCGCATCCTTAGCACTGTCCGGTAGTTATTTGTAAACTGATGACGGCGGATACGGCCGCCGGTTCCACCTTCGCAGAATGATCCGCACGTTCGATAGAAGACTCCGCCACGATCTTGTTGTGAATAACCGAGAGTAACCTGCATTGATCCTTCATCTAGTGGTCCTGTCAGGAGCAGCACATTCGAATTAGAGCCAGCTACCTGCAGGCGATGCATTTAGGCACTACTCATTCCACTGAAGGAAGACCTCTAAGCCACACGCGCATCCCATCATCCACGGAGACACCGGCCGTCTCGTCTGCGGAGAAGAAGGAATGAGGATAGGAGGGGGGTAACAAGATCACTGAAGGATGCTTTAACTACTGGTCCATGCAGATCTCTCTCGGAGTGACAAGGATAGTATTGCATACATCGTGGCGGGCGCTGCGCCACTGGCTGGGGAAGATCCGTCCTCTCACAAAAGGGGAATCGGTAACCCTTCCCCCACTCAGACGTCTCTGATGATGCTATTTTTGAGAATGAAGATGCCTACGACGATCTGATATCGAAGGATTTGGTTTCCTGACAATCAATCATAATAGATGATTAAGTTTACTTTTTCTGTGGTTTGCGATTGTGGCCGTGCTTTGCAGGCAACAACATCAACAATAACAACAATTAACAGCCATGTCAAACAGACTTAGTTTGAGGAAAATGCACGCCGGCTAACTAGGTTAGTGAGTTACGTTTGCTGGCAATCTAAACGAGGCAGGGAGCGATTCGCCCTGTCCAGGCATAGCATAGTTTTTGGGCGTAAATTGTCGCCTATGCAAGGGATGGGCGGCAGAGATATCTTGACGTTGACACGGGAAGGGCGATTGTTACGGACAGGGATCAAGAGTGAGGATGAGAGAAAGATCTATCTATTCGATCAAAACTATATGCAGCTTAAGCATTACTACTGGTTAGTATGTATGAATCTCTTGCCTGTCAGACGTGGGAAGAACCCGTCTGAGTGGATCAGGGTTGGCATACATTGTTACAAACAACCCTGTCAGTAAGTAAGCAGTAGAACTATTCTTTTGTCTTTCCTATTTCAGTTTTGCTTTTTTTTTTCACATTAGCGTGAAAGGCAAGTCAAGCGTCTCAGTTTTTTTTTTTTTTTTTTTTTTTTTTTTCTTCTCTCATTATTGCCTCGTGTTGGGGGTTTGGTTTTCCGAGGATTCCATTTGCCTTGGGCTCAGAGCGCTTAAGCGGGTTCTTTGCCTGACGGAACGCCGGGCATGGGATTGGGCAAGAACCGCTGTCGGAGTTATGCTGGTTGCTGGGTACCTAAGGTACCTATCACCTTACTACGTAGATACCTCACACCTCTTTTCTTCTCCATCTGCCACGCAGGAGTGATAGAGAGTATACTATGCTCTAATTTGTGATGTATGGGAATACAATAGAAACTCGAAGAATATTATATAAATCAAAAATAAAATAAAAAAAAACCCCCCCAAAAAACACAGCAACAACCGGCATGTCCGAGTTGGTTTGTAAGGCAGATCCCATGACTCCCGAGACGCCACAGAAAATTGACCGAAACCGGCAATGTGGCTGGGGGTGTGAAAAAGGCAGACCACGTGCTGGAGGGCCCTGATTGGCAGGCAGCAATGAGGCATGCAACCCGACTGGGGTGGGAATTGTGGCGGATGGCCTTGTCGAAGCTGAGCAAAGAAAAGAAGTCAACCTCTGGTAGATCCTAGTAATAGCACAGGAAGGAGTTACTGTAAGTTATCTTGGTTGCCTGCCTAGCATGACTCACTAGTCGCAGCCTAAAGACCCTTTACAAAGTTTTTGCCATCCATGCCGCAGTCAATCCATCGTGATTCGGCGCCCATCAAGGCTTGACTGATACATACAAAACACAAATCCGGCGTAGTTGTCTCCGATCACACCACGTGTGCAGGCATGATACTTGAGTATCCTTACCAGAGTCTTAATCTGGGTTATTTAAAAATAAATTAGACGGGTGTTGCTGTTGCTGTTGGATTCTACCATGCACCAAGTAACTGGGATTATTAATGCCGTATAAGTACGAAGTACTAACCAAAGATTCAACTACTTATCTCTCTTGCCTTTCTCCCTCTTCATTATTAAAACAAGATCATACATTGCTCCTTCCCCAACGGACACCAACTTCGACCTTCCCTTTTCAATCGAGTGGCGGATCCGCCAAGACATTACCCAACTGGCCAACAACTGTTGTCACGTGCGCGTGTCGCTAGATGCCTTGTTTTCCGTCCTGAAAAAATTGGCAATCCGTCCTTCCGAACTGAGCAAACAACCATCCATCGCCCAGTGCCACCCGACGCGCATTGAGCTCGACAACCAAGCTAATATCAACTCCCTCTTCCTCCCATCTTTTCAACCGCTGCACTTGACCTTACTTCATCTTTACCACCGTTTACCTATTTTCTATTCTCCGCCTCGTTTTCCGAACGCCACCAGGGCCAACCCCCTTCGCAATTGACGGCGGGGTTGTAGCTACGCTATGGGTGACGGCTCTGATTATCCTAGTCCACGAAGTGAAGGTCCCGGTGGACCTACCTCTGTTCTCGTCACTGTCCAAGACTCGCTTTCTCCAGCTCCCAAGATGAACGACCAGCTGTCTCCGAACTTCATGGAAGGGACGCGCCCGCGACTGTCGGTGAGAAGAGCGCGGGATCCGCCCAAGAACACTGCCGGTCAAATCTACTGCGACCATCCCGAGTGCCAGCACTCGCCCCCAACATTTCGCCGTCCGTGCGAATGGAAGTAAGTTTTCTCCCTCATGATGGTGATGATGATCAAGAAAAAAGACAAATCTACAAAATCCCCGATTCAAGGAAAAGCTAACCGTTTGCCACTTCACAGCAAACACATGGACAAACACGACCGCCCGTACAAGTGCATGGAACCCGGCTGCGACAAGATTCAAGGTTTTACATACTCTGGCGGTCTGCTGAGGCATCAGCGCGAGGTGCATAAGAAGAACATCAATGCCAAGAAACCCTTGATGTGTCCCTACGCCGACTGCAATCGCAGCACAGGGAACGGATTTACGCGTCAAGAAAACCTGAAGGAGCACCTTCGCCGCCGCCACATGCACACTGAGAACGGACATGCGTCCGAGCTGCCCATCGCCCCGTCGCCCGATCTGGATGGCACCACGTCTCTTGCGACGGCATCCGCAGCCTTGAAGAGGAAACGCGAATCTCTCGGAGATGATCCGGCCACCCTCGAGCTTCCCGAGGAGGAAGAGAACGGGGTGGATCTTCGCAATGAACTGAAGAGGCTGCGTCGTGAGGTCCAAGAGAAGGATCGCCGACTGGAGGAGTTGGAACGCATCGTGGCTGGACTACAGCAGGCTATTCCTCAGACCGCGACGTCACAGGGCTAGCTGGATGCGCTGGATCAAGATTTCAACGAGTGGTATTGATTTGATCGCTCTTTCTCTTTCTTATCATTTGTTGCGTTTCCCTGTTTCCGTGCTACTTTGGCTCTTTCCCTTTCGCTTTCCCTTCCTCCCCGCTTCTTACTTTTTTGGTTCAGAGTCATTTCACTTCATTTTCATGGTTTGTTGTATGAAATTTGCATTCTAAGGGCGTTCAAACTATGCAAATTACGGGGCCTTGGTTGTTTTCGCGGATCTGTCTACAACATCTACGGGTGGTTCATATGGGTCGGTCTACATCTCGGAACGCATGGATAAAGATCAGGCAGCTCTGAAGATGATGGCGTTTGCTCGAGGTCGTTGATACAGACCAGGTGGTGTTTTTTTTTTCTTATTGTGATTTATCCTTATGGTTCCTAACCCCCCTTTCATCTCCTTCCCTACATTTCTTTTTTTATCTCTCTCTATTTCCTCATTACTTATTATTCCCTGAAATATACCCAGGCGTTTTTCACCCCGTTTCTTTTGTTGTTGCCTTTTGACCTTTTCCATAATCTTGTCTCTCTTCACTTGTGCCTTCAAAATCCTCCGATGCAAACGTAGCTGTCGATCCTGGGGATACGTAGTCCCTCCACCACGTCAGTGGGGTGAAATCATAAAAGATGTCTGTCATCTAACTACCTATCTAATCATTTATTTGTCTTCGTGAGAAGCTGGATGCCGCCAAGGGGCTCCTTTCGTATCGAAAATTGTAATAATGACTGGCACGTACATCCCTGGTCACATACTAGTCGAGTAACGTACTTAGTAGTCCTCGGGCTCTGCATCTTTCATGATCTCCTCTAGCTAGACTAGGCAGGCAGGCAGGCAGGCGAGCAGGCATCTGTTGGCCTTGCATCCAAGGCTACCAGCCTCACCATCATCCTTCCATCCATCCCACTTCCGACTCTATGATTACCAAGCAAATCACCACAACAAGGCTAGTAAGCACTCAATTACTCACCTGGTATCATACTATGCTAGTATGACACATACCTCACGTATCATCCTTCCTTCCTTCCTTCCTTTCTTCTCACCACCCAGTGACCAGCCAACTAGCCATGTACAGCAGTAGTCCGGGTAACAAGCAAGCCCCATAGTGAGTCTTACTTGGTAGTCAGTCGTCGTCACCCACTCACTCACTCACTTCCTCTTCCCCCCTTACATAGTACATAAGGTCCAGCCAGCTCAACGTGGCTCCCTACCAGGAAGGACACAGACACTACCCGGTCTAGATTACTGCGCGTGACTCTTTCCGTGACTCACACTTCTGGCGTCTCGGTAGTAAGCACTCACTTTCGGTAGATATCTACTGCTGGACTAGCTTGTTTGCTGGGTAGTTGGCTGGGTGCTTATCTGATATGACTCAGGGGTGGTAGCTCGGATTTCATGTGCTTGTTGATTTATTGGGTGGTTGGTTGGTCGGTTGTTATGTTAGCCTTGTAGGCGAGGGTAGTATGTCTGAATCTGATGGGTGGGTTGTTGGAGCTAGCTGGTAGGGATCTACTTCGGTTGTGGTGAGGGTATAGATTGCTTACTGGTGATTGGCTGTATGCATGCCCTGGATATACTCCATCGGGTCGATGGAGTATGAGATGTGTTGCGGTGTTGGTGCTGGGTGACAAGTGTACACCTAGCTTCTTTTGAGGATCCACAGCCGTAGAATGAGGCAGATGTGTTGTGGAGAGGGGTAGGAGAATTGATGGCTTATGAATGCTGCGCCGTGTTCGGCGGATATGTACTGTTATGGGTAGGCGCCGTGGTAGCGCTTGGGGATCCTGAGGCGGTATCTGTCGGGACTAAACTGGGTAACGCTTAGTGGTGGAGGTGAGAAGGGCGTGGTAAGGAAAAGGTAATGTATTAGGATGCATCGATCGCATGTGATAACGATGCTGAGAAGGAGGTTGATATTCGAAGGTTGAATGCCTGGTGGTGCAGGCAGCATCCACAGTAAGTCAGCTGAGCCATGTGTTGGGTAATTTATTGCTGCTTCCTATTTCCTAAAACTGAGCCATATTATATCAATTAGTCAGTGTGGCCGAGTGGTTAAGGCGATAGACTAGAAATCTATTGGGTTCGCCCGCACAGGTTCGAGTCCTGTCGCTGACGTTTTTTGCTTTCTTCAAATTCGGTTGGGGAATCGAACCGTTCAGTATTCTCCACCACATCATTTTTTTCCCTTTCTTTTTTCCTCTCCACGCTCTTATGAATGGGTGTACCAAGGTGATCACTGGATTGATTGTTTTGAGATGTCAGACCTCTGTTATAGACGAGATATAGCTGCATTGCTGTCCAGTCTTTGCGAAAGGGATCTCTGGCTGTCATAAACCCCTGTCATTGACTCTCCATTTGGAGACAGATCTCCTCGTCAGCGGCACGATGCGTCATGGTAAGTATTACATCGCGCAGTTCTGGCTGCGACATAGAAGATGGTATCTTGTAATGTGCAAAGTGCATATGGATCGTTTTGCTGGCATTCAGCTATGATCGGGGCAGTTTGCTGGTCGTAGGTGGGAATGAGGGCGCTAATACAGGTTCGTCTCATGTCGAATCCATCAACAATGATGGCAATGTTCCTGATAAGTCTATCTTTATGTGTTGCCTTGTGAGAGCCAGCTTTGAATCGTACCAAGCTTGCACTAGATACTTCCATGGCCTCTGGCTTGAGTACACCTTATCATGCGTGCTGACCCTACATACATGACCAGCTTCAGTTACCTGCATACATGACCAGCTGCAAGACACACAGTATGCAGTGTATGTTTTTGTGAAGCTGCTAGCTCATCTGGCTTCCATGTTGTTGTATTCGCGATATAGGCATGCTCACGAGGTCAAGCGCAGGACTTATCTTCTAAAGCTCAAAGTTAGAACAGATTGACCAGTATACTACAAGTCACTATAACTCACAGCTCAGCACGAATTAGATGGAAGCTTGGTCGACTCTCTTAGAACCCCTGGGTCGGAAGTTCGGCTATGGCGACCTCGTGTGTCGCTGGGCTGTGAGGTCAACAGTACGGGAGCCCGGCTGGTGAATAACAATGAGCTAGACGTCAGGCCCACGGTAAATTGAAGTAACTGTGAGATCAATCTGATATGATCTGGCAGACCAATGAGGACCCTCAGCTGGGCGAGATGTTGGAACAATCGCGAAAATCCACTTCTCGCTTCTGTCCAATGGGGACGTGTCGAAGAGACGCGTTAGAAACTTTGCATTCACCTCATCATGATGTCTATACGCGTCTTGTGTTGCCTGTGACGATGTGTTTGCATGTTATGTGTGACTCCTGGCCGTGCTAGTGGAGGCTGGTATGGCACGGTCGTCTCGGGCTGCGGTTTGATGCCTGTTCTATAAATGAAAAACAAGATATAGAAAGCTCTGGATGGTCGCTTCAAAATGCTGAATGTCTCTATTTCAGAAGTTAGCTAATGATATAGGAGGAAGAACGAGCGCAAGATGTGGAAGATCCGCTGGCATCCCTCCCTGGTCGGGAAGGTGCGAGTGTTGCCCACGTCAAACTACCGGAAGCAGCTTTTCGTGCGTTCCTGACGTATGTATCTGCTTCTGGTTTTTGGTGGCACTGTTACCCTGCAGCTCGAGGGGTTGACATATTGTTGACTTGGTGGCGAGTGCGACAAACAAAACCTATGGATCATCCGTTCCTCGGAGATCTATTAGCTCGCTGCGAATTCGACCCTCTCGTTTTGGTATACATATTAGGTAGGTTACCTTGCACCTATTGCTCTATTACAGGCTATTGAACTGAGTTATAGGAATTGCATCTTCTATAGGGCTGGCAAAACAGAATGCAATACCCTGGCTTGACAAGGGCAGATATCTGAGGGAATTTGAAATCATATTCAGGCCTACGATGGTCGGCATCCATGCCATATGCGCGGTGGAGAGGCACGATAGTGCTCAAGCAGTATTTACTTGAGTGGAGTAGCCCATAGTCTGTTGGCTCGAGGCATATAAGACTGCACTCAACCTCTGGGGCTTCCATCCACTCCCTACAACCCGGCAGAGTTTGGAGTGTATTGTCCCAAGGTCACACGCAATAATGTACACATGTTCGAGCCGAGTTCCCCGGCATTACCATGCTTGCCCCAGGTTACCAGGGGAATTCAGAAGGAACTCCCCCATAAAAGGACTCTTTAGTTCTGCATACAAGTCAGGGCTGGCAATGAAACGAGTCAGCACAGAAGAACTGTTTGATCTGGCATGCTGCATTCGATCAGTACGGTCTCCCCTGGTGTGTATGAGTTGGGGCACTACTTGTTGGAAGAATGGGTACCGGGCATTCTTCTTCAATGGCCAAACAATGACTCGGCATTGTTGTGCCGGCAGATACGGATCTGAATCGAGACATCATGATAGGAACAAAGAAGAAAAAGAACAAAAAAGAAACGTCAGCGACAGGACTCGAACCTGTGCGGGCGAACCCAATAGATTTCTAGTCTATCGCCTTAACCACTCGGCCACACTGACTGCTGCTTGTTTTGGAAGCCGTTATTACGGTACATATTTGTGGTTAGGCTATATGTGCCTAAATGCCTCCAGGTAGCACGTCTTGGACTTGCATGCTATAGTTCCTAGCACTACCAAGCGCAATATGAGCGTCCTCAGAGGCAGGATTGGGGCCATTCACCGAGTCTAGTGTATGTTTTTCCGAGGCAGCATTGACTGACAGTGGCAGTCATGAATTAATAATGCAATTCTCCGGCAGGTATCGAGGCGTCTATATGTAAAAGAACTTTGTCAGTATGCCGAGGTGGCAGTCCTGGCTGTGCAGTCTGACTCCTGCGGTGTCAGTTACCCGCTGGATCCACTCCCACAAGAAGTGGCTGGGTAAGGGAAAAGGGATCCAAAAAAAAGAGATCAAAAAGATCGTCAGCGACAGGACTCGAACCTGTGCGGGCGAACCCAATAGATTTCTAGTCTATCGCCTTAACCACTCGGCCACACTGACTTGTGATAGTGATTTGCTCAAGTTTTTAGCATTATGTGAGGAATAAAACGCTTGGGGGTGGCCTTCCCAAAAATCTAAATCCGATGGGCTGTTGATCGATGGTGCGGGTGTACAAAGTGGAGGTTGTACTAGACCACGATGTTTATGATCATCAAAAGCTTTGGACCAAGTGGCTTTGAATGCCACTGGGCAACTTCAGTGGCCTCAATTTCAGCTTGAATGAAAATGTGCTACTACTACTACATCGGGACATGTTCGGGATCGTTTTAAGAGGGTTTTTGGTGCACGGTCAGATTATATATATATATGGACAACACCCTCCAATGGAATGTCCCGCAAATGCCCCCCCGCCGAATGACACGACAATGAACACAGTGCTTAGTATTAGCGGCATCAGTACCACCCACAACTAGATTTAAACAATGGAGCAGCCCATGGCAATGTCGCACACAAAGAACCTCGAAACCGGAACAACCCCAGGAGACCCACCAAGTGACAATCTGGGGTGGTACTAGAGCGCACTAGTTAGTTGAAATCTAGCTACTGTAGATCAGTCCCAGACCAGTCTATCATATCAGTAGAATTAAATCCAGTATCTTCAATGTTCGCTGGGGCAATTATTAGGCTAGAAGGCGCCGACCGTGAAGCAAAACGGGTGATAGTCACATCTTCCGTGCTCAAACAAGAGCCCGGTCGTGTAGTATATCTCATATCAATTGCACAGCAACATCCTTATCACTGGCGACCCAACAGGTTCCCAGCCGCAAAGTGCATAAGGTTACTATCGACCCACAGGTTATCACCACCCTCCCAACACCCAGGCCTCTTATGGATGATACGGGAACATAAGGCAGCAGAGTAACAGAGTATTAGGTACATTAAGCCTCACAGAAGAGCCCAGAAATCGTCCAGTCGGAGACAACCATGTAGCTACAGTATCAAACGAGTTGACAGCCGCTTAAAGCATTGCTATCTCAGGCATAGGGGTACGTTGAGAAGCAACAAACGCCGGACGAGTCGGGAATAATCCACGGCGGAGTGAACCAAGGATGAACGTGTCGGAGAACTATGCCCCTTCTGGCAAGCTGGTATTATCCGAAAATGCGAGATTGTGAGCAAAGAAAATGCACTGTCCTCAGAAGCCTACAAAGGAATAAGAAAGAAACCCATCTGACAATGAATAAGAGTGAAAGAGAAACAAGACAAACACATGTCGAGATGGCCCACAATGGTTGGAATAGAGTCCCTCCCCCCTCCCCCAATGACTAGACCCAATTCACTTGAACTTGACCCAGTCCCGCTTTATAAGGGACGGTCTCCTCCCTCTCCCCGACTCACTCCACAACTTCAAGTTTTTGTTTCCGTGGAAAACTCCAAGAAGAAATTGGTTTTCAATCACTGAAATTGGGCTGTGCTGTGCACGTAAGCCCCCGGGAAAATAATGGCTCAACCATACCATCCGGCGGAGCTTCCCATGTCCCATAGCGCCAACGCCCAATACACTGCAACTCAAGAGTATAGCTCGAGGAAATCCAGCCAGCAGCCTTCAGTATACACGTGGTCGCCGCTCGGGGCGGGTAACTCAAATCTCCGTGACACTGATAACCCTGCTGTGCATCAATTCCCTGAGGGGGAGTTTGTTCCATTTGGGTTCTTCGACAAGGTCGACATAAATCTCTTCAAAGATACCCTCTCTCCAAGTGTGGACTGGAGATACGAGAAGCGCAGACAGGTTCATCAAATACTTCCATTCCTATACCTGGGGCCCTGGAGCTGCCTCGCGGATAGAGATTGGCTCAATCAAGAGGGAATCACCCTGCTCCTAGGCATCCGACATAGTCAATTGGCCAAGGCGGGTCTTCTTTCTGGAGCCAAGACAGCCGCCGCGCTTAATATCATGACAGCCTCTATTGATTATCAAGATAATCAAGAACTCATTAGCAATCTTCGTGATGTAATTAACGGCATCAATGAACACATCGCGTCCTCGGTTCCCCTCGGCCTGAGCCGGAGCACCGAAAAGAAGGTTCTTGTATTCTGTGAAACAGGCAACCATTCGTCGGCTTTGGTGGTGATGGCCTATCTGATGGTGATGCTCAATATCAGTCCAATGAAGGCCTTGGATCTGGTCCAGTCGCAGCGATTGAGCGTAATCGTGGACGGGCCGGCGTCGCAGTTACTGTTGGCATTTGAGGCTATCATCGTGGCCAAACGGGATGTCGAAAGAGTGCGCCGAGCCAGCATCTTGGATACATCGGCTTCCTCGAAGAAGCGAACCAATAGCCGAGATACTGACGACATGGATATTGATGAGATCGAATTTTGGGATCTGGAGAGAAAACCACTGGCACCGTTCCAAGATCGTTTTACCAACTGATCTCCAATGCTATTCTCCGAGAGTAGTTGTCACAGGAAATAGATAGATTGTGCTTGGTAGCGACAAGATATATGTTAGAGTAAAGCGGGAAATAACCGTCTTCCATTTTGCCTCCTTCCTCGTGCATTTCATGCATGATGTGCTTGTAATCAGATACCGTACCGAGATGGAAGGCGCCGTGCTTTTGTCGCCTCGTAAAGTCAACATATGACCCCAAAGCCCAATGGCAAATAAAAACCTGCAAGGCCCATCAATACAAATTTCTCATTTTTATATGGTGTTTTCTCCGGAAGCCTCCCTGGGAAATCCATCACCACACAGTCGGAGCATCTGCTCTGAAGCTGAATTAAGGCTCGCCTTCAGCCCGTCAACTATGAAATAGCATTCACTGCCCTGTCTATGCTACTACTTCTGCCTTCACCTTCACCTCCCCACACCATGAACTGATATACGGGATTGATGACGATTAACTTCTCATCTTTATTTCACAGTGACTTTACATATCTCTAGCAACGTGTACTCCTTATCCACCCAAGAGCACCATGCAACTTCGCAAGAGCATTCGCCCACCAGAGCGCTTCAACCAAGACCAGTTCTACAGCCCATGTACACAGAGATCTTTACGTGTGCCACAAAACCAAGACTGCATTCATAGCACTCAGTTTGATCCCAACCTACCTCCGGCAGCGTTTCCTACGCTAGATCATCCGTCTCCCGCCAGCCTACGCGATAAAGATAAGGGACGTTGGAAAGGGCAGGAGGCAGATCTCTCCAAGCGCCCCAGAGGGCAGGAGAAAGATGACGAAAATACCGAGAACAAGCGTGTGCGTGGGGCAGATGCAGGCGTACAGACCAGACCTCCAGCGTCAGGTCAAAATTGTTTCTTAAGTAACGGGAACTTTAATCCGGTCTACAGGAGAAATATGACCATTCTTGCTAATGTTGGTCGGGAGTCATCGATCGAAAGATATCTAATGAACAGCGACATGGATGAAGCCATGACTGATGCCCCTGACGAGGAGGATATAGAGGTACGTTGAGCATGAACTAAATTCTATCCTTCTCCCATTTCTTAACAGCCAGTGTCTAACAAACTTCTTATCCTTGCACAGGCTCCTTCAGCGACAGCCTCCGTTCGTCCCTGTGAATGGAGCGACCTTTCCCCACAAATTCAAGTTGAGATCATTGACAATATGCTCCAAGAATTTGACTGGCCAACCATATGCCATTTACTGGGGCTGACGGCAGAGGAGCGCGAGGAAACCCAGCAGAATATTCGCCAACGGGATCGGCAAGCTAAGCAGGAAGATATACAGTTGGAAGATATGAGAGAAAGGCAACTGAGGGCACTCCTGCGAGTCGACAATACGAAAAGTGGACATAATCGCGTTCCACACCAAGGTATCTTCAGCAAAATTTCCCGTCAGGTTTCCGGAAAATTACAGAATCAGATCGACTCGGACATTTCAATGTGCCAGCAAAGTGAGCTGCTAGATGCCAAACTGTTTCTGCGCACGCGTGGACTCGACCGCAAGTATGCAGGAGAATGGGGTAATGGTACGTCTGCTTGGCAGGCCCTTGAAGACGATGACATTGAGCCGTGTCTCGATGATGACGAGAGGACCCAGCAGCGCCTAGTGGATTGTGCAGAATTTGATGCAACAGGTCTCTCAGCACGAGGGGACGAAAATGCTAATGTGCCTGACCCGGATGATAATTGCACGATACAGGCGTATGAAATGGCCAAATACTGCCCGAACTCTGAAAGGAACAAGTACCTACACCAATTCCGTTTCAACAAGCCCAGGCAATGTAACAAAGACTCTCAACCCAGACACAAGGTAGTGTATTATGACCCTCGAGGGAGTGAGCCCTGTCGTCTGAGCGTTGGCGCGGAGAAAGCTGCTCATGTTTGCGATACGAGATGGAGAATTCCCAAGCTGGCATCGAGACCTTGGGAGATGCCTCTGACGAGTCTGTCATTTAATGGGCCACGACCAATCCTTGGGACATTTTATAATACCCACGGCAACAAATTCGACGCAAGGAGGTCCCAGAATGCAGCCTTTGTTCCTCCGACCAGGCTCCCTTATGGAAGTATGACTGACAGGCGTGCAGGCCAAACCGCCTTTTCATCGAGGCCTGACCCACGACACGGAAGTTCAGCATCAGAGGTACGCAAAGAGATTCCACTCAGATCAAGCAGTGGCAGCACGTATGCTACCTTATCTGAATCAGGGAAAACTTCGAGCCCCGTAATTTGGACCCCCAAAGCCACCCCAAATACAGCAGTATCCACCACAAGTCCCGACTGTCTTCCCGCAGATGAGAACAAACAATCACCGCATGTAACCAGTGCACCGCAGTTCCCACTGGAAGCAAGAAAGGTCCTCAGAGAATCAGCCGCACAGAATTCGGGTCACGAAGTGCTAATTGAAGACTCGAGGCTGGGAACCCCCCCGAAACGTCCAGCCGAATCATTAGTCTCCAAAGAGAACAAAGTGCATTTGTCTAAAAAGCTGAGCGACGGAGATGACAGCAGCGAGGATAGCCATGACAACGACTATGACGAGGTGGTACTTCTACCTGTATAGCCACTCACAAGAAACTCTAGTAAGGACGCAAACTAGGGAAGAAGATCGAGAATGCCCGTCCCTAGAGCAATGGTACCCGAGTTAGACTGACCAGGTATTCCAGAAATTGCGAGAATTAGACTGTTGCTGTTGAAGACTCCTTACCGTTTACCTTGCCCACATTTTCGTTAATGCTCCTTCACCATCAAATGTAATTTGCACGCAGCAAAGAGTAATATCGACCATAATGAATATCTGGCCCCAAAGACGGAACTGAGATGCATTATACAACCTAGACCTTTTGAATTTCTTTGTCCGACGTTTCTGTATTTGCTGATTTTCTTAGGTTTGTAGCCACTCCCAGCGGGTTTAGTCCTTCAAGAGTAAAATTACTTGCGATCTAAGTGCAAGATCAAGAACTAGAAGCCACCAGAAGTACGCGAGGCCAAGAGATTGGAACAGCATCTATTTGTGAATCTTGGGGTGTGCAGGGCCACACCAGAACACGTCGCGTGATATTATTTACGAGTCACGGGAGCTTTCCTTTCTCATTCTTCATCTCTTTACTTCTTCATCTGTGCAATCCCCATCTCGTCAATGTAGGTATGCGACCTATAGCCCATCATATTTGAGATTCATGATCCATGTCAGCAGCCTCTCGAAGCACTCCAGGTAAGTGCGTCTTGGGGACAAACCTTACTCATTGGGTAATGCCATTAACTCTCCATTTTGAAAAGGGCTGCTGATCAAGTCCTCAGCTTGCCAGGTTTATACTACGGACATACCCGGCACAAAACTATCTCTTCCCAAATGCAAAAGCATACTCAATAAGTTTACAGTGGCAAAGGATCTGATACGCGAAAGGCAGGAGCTGAGGTGGAACCATTACTCGATTTGAAAGCCATTGAGCCAGCATCCAAGGCCCACTCTTACGAGCTGAATGAACGGGTCATCGGCATCAAGTGATAGATGCGGTCTACAAGAGCAGTTACTTCGAAGCGCCGAGCGGACAGCAGGCCTCCAACTGAGCCTAGCACTGCTTAAAGCTTAGGCAGCCAAGGAAGTCATCTAGTACCCAGTGCTATCGAGACCGAAAGGAGGATAACCACTCGAGGCTTGTGGGAGGAGTATTGCACCATGAAATCAGCTTGCCAGGAGAGGCGAGATGCTACCAAAAATGGCACAATCGCCCCTGGAATCGTGTATCCATCAGAGCCCTTGCAACACCAGAGGTTCCTTCCCGGTTGTGTCACAGTTGTGTCGATAAGCTGGCTGTGCCCCTTTTCTGTGGGTTCGCTTCTCGGCAGGCTTGCTGAAAGTGCATAATACCGACCTAGAAGACCCAGATGACTAGGTGATCAGTTCCATGTAAGAGTGTGTACGAAGGTACTTGTATCCACAAGAAGGTTGATGGTACTCGAAGCGATAACCTTAATCACCACGACGCCACATGACGATGGTCTAAGCTATGGGGATACCATCTGTAATTGGCGTTAAACCTGTTTTGCTCGGCTGGATGACTTGTTTATCCGACAACAGTGGTTGTCTACGTACGCTGAAGCCCCCCGACCTAGGATCTGACAGCCACTAGCACCCATGATTTAATTCGGGGTTTGATCTGGCGATAAACTTTCAGGGTTTTGGATACTATTGGGATGCCTTATAAAGGCATTTTAAAGCCCCGAGAAACCGGGGTCGATAGTGGGTAAGCTCATCCCCTACTGATCAGTCTGGAGATAAGTAGATCTATCGAATTCGTGTGGTTTACGTTGAAGGCCTGGCAATTGTTTGCCGGTTTCGTTGATGGTGTCGCGTTCATCTTGCCTAGAACGATGAATCACTGCACCCTAAACAAGGGAATTTTGCTGCTTCTCCACGATCTCAATACCTTAGTCCACTCCCTAAAGAGTTGTTAAGGCAAAACAGCTGCACTGGCACCTAGAATGCTCACTACTTCATTTGACTGTGTTGTGCTAGATGGCACCGTTGTTACGGCCGCTGATGTTGGTCGGTATGATATTGGCATCAAAGATGGGAAGATTGCTATACTTGCTCCTGCGCGGTCCCTGGCCATAGCTCGCTCTTCTCGAGTTATTGACGCCGAGGGTGCATATGTTATGGTAAGTTTCATCCATACAGAAAGTACAGTAATGGTCTCAATCACTGACACGTCACTATTAGCCAGGCGGCATTGATGCGCATGTCCACTTGGCCGAACCGCGAGGCCAGGGTCAAACGTCCGATACTTTCACGACAGGAAGCCGCTCTGCTATTGCTGGTGGCACAACAAGCATCATCGCATTTGCTCCTCAAGATAAGTCTGATCCATCCTTAGTCAAGGCGCTGGAAACAGCGCAAAAGAAAGCCGAAAATGCTGCATACTGTGACTATTCTCTCCACCTTATGATATCCAACCCAAGCCGAGAGGTTCTCGACGAGTTTTCCATTCTTCGCGAGCGCGGCGTGTCCTCGGCCAAAATATTCATGACCTACGAATCTATGCAGCTACGTGACTGCCAGGTCATGGATGTCTTGATGCAGGGCCGCAAAGATGGAGTAACCGTACTTATCCATGCTGAAAACGGCGACATGCTCACCTGGATGACTGAGCAACTCGAAAATCGCCAGTTACTAGAACCGAAATATCATGCCACTTCGCGGCCCCAAATCCTGGAGAGTGAAGCTACCAGTCGAGCCATATGCCTGAGCCAATTCATCCACACACCAATCTTGATCGTCCACGTTTCCTCGCCGCTAGCCGCAAACGCGATTCGCGGCGCGCAGACCAACGGATGGCCTATTTTTGCCGAAACATGTCCACAGTATTTGTTTCTGACCAGGAAAGACCTCGACAAGCTCGGCTTCGAGGGCGCCAAATGCATATGCTCACCCCCGCCCCGCGAGGGTGAGAACGACCTGGAAAGCATCTGGACAGGGCTGCAAAATGGAACATTTACAATCCTTTCCTCTGATCATAGCCCATACGTTTACGATGACGATGTCAATGGAAAGAAGATAGCCATCAATGGCGACGAACCCCTAGGCCGCTTCCGAAATGTCCCCAACGGCTGCCCGGGAGTTGAAACACGTCTTCCTTTGGTCTGGAACTCCAACCGTCTCACTCCTCAGAAGTTCGTTGAGGTCGCGAGCACCAACCCAGCCAAAATGTACGGACTATATCCGCAGAAAGGCTCCATTATCCCGGGTATCTCCGATGCGGATCTCACGATCTGGTATCCATCTGCTCTGGGACCATTCCCTATCACGAATTCTGCTTTACATCATAATGTGGACTATACACCGTATGAAGGGCACATGGTAACCCAGTGGCCGCGATACACCCTGCTGCGTGGGGAGGTCGTCTGGGATCGTGATAACGGGGGTATCGTAGGTCAGAAGGGTTACGGGAAGTTTTTGAAGAGAGGGCGCAGTTCGTTTTGCCGTGAACAGTCCGAGTTGGATTTTACAAAGTTCTAGTTTATATACCTTTTGGAGTTTGAGGGCATGGGGATAGTATGAAGATCACACACACACACACACACACACCATGACAGAGAAAAGCAATTCACGAAACCACTGTGTCACTATTAAGATTCTGCTGGTGAGCATAGCATGTGATTTATCGTTATTGAGATCTATGGAAAGAGGGGAGAGAGCCTGGACTCGCCACTGCATCGATATGTATTGCAAAGCCATGTATCTAACTTTCTTTTCATACAATACACTGTTGTATACAGCCAAGTCGAATACATGCATTCAATATTACATCAGATTTTATGTATGAGGGCCTTGCTTGATAGCCCACACCACTAACTATTTTGCCTTCTGATACTTTAACTTGGACTATTTCAAATGAAAGTTATCGGTGTTCAGTAGGGAGGCTGATGCACATCTGCCTAATACAGCCGATCCATAATATGATTATAGTAAACGTAAACCATGAAAAAAGCAAAGTGATATTGAAGTTAAGACACTGACCATAATCACAAGCCCTGTTCAACAACTCTTCATAATACTTAGTACCACCACCGGTTAGCATCATCGACATATTTCCCGTCCTTGAACTTACCGAAGGGGCGGAGCCTTACCCCTTGCTTATTATATTTGACTCCCAATGCCCGAAGCCGCGCAACGATCGCCGGGTCTGCCTTAACTTTTTTGTACGACATGACAGAACCCGGGCCTTCACAGGCTAGACATTGTTGCTCATTTATCTTCTCATAATGGGAATACGCAATGTGCACCTTTTCTAGCTGAGGGAGATGTGTCTGGCAATGTGCTGCCAAGTCCTCCAGCTCATCGCACAGCATATTAGATGTCTGCATAAGGCAACCGTCTATGGAGAGGAACCGCAGCGAACTTGGGAGAATTTTCCACAGAGGAGAAGTCGGGACACGAGTGCCGGGTTGAGAAGGCAGTAGATTAACCATCCGCATTTGTAGGGTTTCTAGGACAGGAAAGTCACATAAGGACCCGAAGTATGCTGGCTGGGGATACTCCACATCGTGATGAAGGTAGAGGTCGCCACGGCATATGTGAGATTTTATACTAAGGTGTCGCAGCGTGGAGCGGAGTTGGTAAATGGCATCATATGCGCGGTTGGGTTCCCAGTGAAAGCCAGGGCGGTGCGGACGCCTGAATAGGTGGTGTGTTGACTCCTCAAGCGTCCATGTGAAGGATTCGAGCTCTGAAACCCCATGAGCAGCTGCGGTAATTGAGTGAAGGTTTTATCGCACTGTTTGACGTCAAGATGGGTTACTTTGCTGTTGAACTTGCGAGGGAGAGCTTGTTCGTTTTGATCGGCAATCCGCGTAACACGAATATGTCTTAAGGAAGAGATTTCGAGAAATGGAATCAGGCGGATCACGGATATACCTGGCGGTTTATAATCAAAACGTGCTTGAGATTCCTCAAGTGTGAGATGTGTCAAGCGGGTGAGGATCCCTGATTCAGGGTTTGCTGCCCAGGAGATGACTTCGTCAAAATGTGGCGTGGGAGCGGGGCCTTTTTGGCCATGCCCGTGCTCATCGCATGGCAAGAAAACATAAAGATGTTGCAGATACTTTAGCTGAAGCAATAGCAGAGCGAACCAGGGATTCCTCAGGGGCTGGCAGGAATCGAGTCTTGGGTCGGATTCAAGTTCCTTATGCCAACGCAGGATCATCTGTCTGGTCAGCGGATGAGAGTGCAAGAAGTCTCCCCGTCCTGTTTCCTGAAGAACTCTAGACAGCTCAATCTTTGGAGTACCCGGATTTATGAATGGGACCAACTGCAGCGACCGGACGAAACCAGCAAGACCTGGGTTTTCAATGATGGCATAAGGGAGGCATCGGGCAGAAGAGGTATCCTCGTCCATGTGGAAATTGGGTTCCCACAGCCGGTATACCCCTTGAAGTTGAATCTCGCGATAAAGCTCCGGGGTGAAAGTGGAATGGCAGAATTTCGAGACGAGAACCAGCTGGTATAAATCGTTGAACCAGAGATATCGGCCGATTTTTACATGCAGTTCGGGGGGCAACCGATCCATGATGCCTGAGCGAGGTATATCTTGCGAGAGTGTTGTTGTTTCTTGCTTAGCTTAAATCCAGCCGGGATTGCACTGAAATGGGCGAGCAGGAAATTGGGAGACCTAGTGTTGTCCCTCTGCATCTTATATGTTGTAGCATGGATATGTGGAGGAAGCTCAGGTATCATAAACCATAGGAGTCCTTTGTACGGGGTATGCAGTATTGAATGGAAGGTCCCTAATGGACTCTATTAGATTAGTAGGAAACTGTCTCTTCTGGGAGAAGCGACATTCAGGCTTAGCAAAGGGCATCGAAGGACGTCAGCACCATGGCGTGAATATCTTTCTTGCATCGAGACAAAGAACGCGTGGATGCTTGGTATGTTCCGTTGCAAGACAACAAAAGTGTCACTGGGGCCCGATAGAAGGTACAGGGTATAGTAGTTTAGCTGTGCCTTAAAAGCTGGCAACTTGCACTGAACACAGCCATGCATCATGGTGATGATGATTGATGGTTTATATGTCGGGGGATAATCCATAGATATACAGTACTTTCCGGGTCCTGCAGAACTGGCTTTGATTATAGCAGAACCACGATGCACTATTCAATCTTAATTCATTATCAGCATGATCGGTGAGGTCCACAACTACCTGGACCATAAAACATCGTTTGCAGTATTTGCAGTACTGTATCAAGTAGGGTGTGCCTTCGTGAGGAAGAGGAAGAAGCGGTTGTTCATGTGAAAGGCAAAAACCCATTTAGAGATGGTCCGTGCACTGACGCGAAAATCCGCGTGGGAGAACAAAGGCGCGCCGCCCGTCCGTCATGTGTGCAGGCTGCCTGCCCAGTGTTGATGCTCTGGTCCCAATTACAGGGCATCCTTATCGCCTCTTGTTTAACGGAGTTGCAGGACATCTGGGAGATAAAGACTCACCGCAAGCCTTTTTAGTGAATCTGCAATCGGACAAGTTCACTCTGCTCCGGTATCCCGCTGTGGGAGGCAATTGCGACATTTGACCGCGCAGAAGGAATATTTAGCTGAACGACAGACCCTATAAGCGATATCCGTGAAAGACGAAAAATCGGAGTGGGAAGATGTCGAATCCAGATACTCCCATCACCGGGACCGATTCCCTTGATGAATTCGCCCCACGATCAGGCTCTTCGCAGGCGTCCACGCCGATGACAGATGGACCCGACCAAGACCAGAAGACCACGCCGCAGGATAAGATGGATTTATCGGAGGATATTGAGGGGATGGATGTGAAGGCGAAGGCGTTGATGCATCTTCTTAACACCAGTGAGGTGCGATTGTTCGATCCTGGGGTTGGAAGGGATTTTGGTGGCGCAGAACTATTGCTGATGAGTTCGCTCTCTCTTGATAGGTCTTCGTTGCGATCATGGCGGATAAAATGAAGAAACAGCAGGAAGAGGCGAGACTTGAAGCAGCCAAGCAGCAACAGCAAGGGAAAAAGACTGAAACCAAACCCAAGGCTGCTAGCGAGCCGGTTGGACGGCGACAGACGCGCACGAGTGCAAGGCAGTCCGCTGCCACTACAACGGAAGCTGCCACTGAAGAAGGGAAGAAGGAGGAAGAACAAGAAACCACTAAGACTAGGAGGGGCCGGGGAAGGAAGCCTGCTTCTGCGGCTGCGAATGGCAACACCATCTCCAGCTACTTCAAGAAGGCGGATGTAAAGGTCGATGAGGATAAGCCGACGGTTCAGGAAGCTTTGGAGCATGCCGCAGATGAGTATGAAGCGAATCCAACGGCACTGGGTGGTCAGGAACTGGTTGCTACCCAGCAACCGGAGTTGGTGACTGGAGGGAAGATGAAGAAGTATCAATTGGAGGGGCTGGAGTGGCTTAAGTCGCTTTGGATGAATGGACTGTGTGGCATTCTGGCCGATGAGATGGGTCTTGGGAAGACCGTTCAGGCTATCTCACTAATTGCGTTCTTCAAGGAGAAGAATGTCTCTGGCCCTTTCCTGATTGCTGCTCCCTTGAGCACGGTGAGCAATTGGGTGGACGAGTTTGCAAAGTGGACGCCTGGAATTAAGACGGTCTTGTACCATGGGACAAGGGATGAACGTGCAACATTAAGGAGGAAGTTCATGAACATGAAGGACCAGAGGAGTGCAGATTTTCCTGTCGTCTGCACTTCCTATGAAATCTGCATGAACGATCGAAAGTTCCTCGCGCAATATCAGTGGCGGTATATCATTGTGGTATGTTCTGCTCCCCCATCGCATGACCATTTGAGATGATTCGATTCTCTAACATGTCTGCAGGATGAAGGACATCGCTTGAAGAACATGAACTGCAAACTGATCAAGGAATTGCTCACCTACAACTCGGCCAACAGGCTCCTCATCACGGGCACACCATTACAGAACAACATCACAGAACTTTGGTCACTACTGCACTTCCTCTTACCTGAGATCTTCAATGATCTCAACAGCTTTCAGGGTTGGTTTGACTTCTCGTCCATGCTGGACAACAATGGTCAGACGGATGTCATGGAACGTCGAAAGCGCACGCTGGTCTCCACGATGCACTCGATCTTGAAGCCTTTCCTCCTCAGACGTGTGAAGACCGACGTTGAGACATCTCTCCCCAAGAAGCGGGAGTATATCCTGTATGCGCCGTTGACAGCAGAACAGAAGGACCTATACCGTGAGATTCTCAACGGCACTGGTCGCCAGTACCTCGAGGAAAAAGCCACGGAACGTCTCATGGCTAAGAGTGGAAGACCGTCACGATCTCAGAGCCTGAAACGCAGCGCTGATACCAGCGAAGCTTCATCACCGAACAAGAGTCTCAAATCTAGCCGCTCATCCACACCAGCCAGTGCAGCATTGCCCACATCCCGGAGACGCGGCAAGGTGTCGAGCTACAAGGAGCTGAGCGATCGCGAATTCAACTCTAGACTTCGCAGACTCGAGCAAGGCTTAGAAGAAGATCTGGACATCGCTGAACAACCCAGCGAGACAGAACAGGAGGAGCAAGAGAGAGCCAAAACCATCCGGCTTGCCAGTAAGCACCTCCCTATCCCTGCCCTCACTTTACATCGTAAAACTAACATCTCCTTCCCACCCCTTAGAGAAAGAAATCGCTCAAAAGAAGATGCAAAACCCTATCATGCAAGCCCGACTTGCCTGCAACTCCCCACACAACTTCTACTGGCCCTGGATGGACGACCCGACCTCCATCGACGAAACTCTCGTCACAGCCTCGGGAAAAATGCTCCTCCTAGACCGACTAGTCCCCTGTCTTCTCAACAAGGGCCACAAAATTCTCATCTTCTCGCAATTCAAAACCCAACTTGACATCCTCCAAGACTGGGCCACGCAACTCCGCTCCTGGAACTGCTGCCGCATCGACGGCGCCGTCAGCCAAGAAGATCGCCGCGCTCAAATCAAAGCCTTCAACACCGACAAAAACTACAAGCTCTTCCTCCTCAGCACCCGCGCCGGTGGCCAAGGAATCAACCTCATGGCTGCCGACACCGTCATCCTCTTCGACTCCGACTGGAATCCGCAGCAGGATCTGCAGGCGCAAGACCGCGCCCACCGTATCGGGCAAACGAAACCGGTCATTGTCTATCGCCTCGCGACAAAGGGAACCGTGGAGCAGACGCTGCTAGAGAAAGCGGACTCGAAGCGTCGTCTTGAACGGTTGGTTATTCAGAAGGGCAAGTTCCGGAGTCTGTTGGACTCCGGTGGACTTAGCTCCAATGACGTTGATGATTTGAAGAAGGCGCTGGGGCAGGATGAATATGAGAGCTTTGAGGCTGGTGCGGACCCGGCCACTTTGCTTTCGAAGAAGGATTTGGATATCTTGACGGATCGCAGTGAGGAGGCGTATGCTCGTGCTGAGAAGGGATTGGATACTACTGGACGGGCCTTCATGGCTGTCGAGACGAAGAGGGATGGTGATGGTTTGATGGCGCAGATTATTGGGAAGTAATGTTTCTTTACTCTTCCTTCTTTTGGTTCTCGTTTTTCTTTTTGTTTATTCCTCATGAAGGCGGGTGTTTAGGTTGTTTGTGCCCTTCATCAATCATTATGACCTACTTACTATGGGGTGGGCGTCAGGTCAGGGAAAGCGGAACCTAGGCTAGGCCTATAGGGCGTTCTTGTTATGTACTGTACATTAGATAGAGGGGGTGACTGGAAAAGGAAGAGGAGTAATAGGCGGGTAATGCGCGAGAGCAAGTCCAAACTGAGGACTCAAAATGAGTTGGAACAAATCACACCTCTAGTGGAAGCGAAGCATGCATGAAAATAAACACTCGAGACACGAATCAATCCATTAAGCGCCTGATGCTCCTCGCCAAGAAAATGGCTATACAACGACAACAACACAATAGCAAAGCTCGTGAGCGTAGACCCCTCACGGCAAGAAGGAAATACCAGAAGCAACCCAGGTGAAAAGTATATTCAAGAAAACGAAGCAAGAAAAGGGAAGACAAGTCGAACGAGGAATAGATTAGATGATTACCGGGACAACTTTGCCTCTTCGACCTGTGCCCGCAGATCAGAGAGCACCTCCCTCCGTTGCGCCAGATGGCTCTTCAATCCCTCGACTTGCTCGCCAACGGTCTTGACATCATCTCTGAGACGTTCTACGTTCTGGCCGTCTTTGGATCGGCCTGCGCCTTCACGCAGCTCCCGTAGCTCCCGCTCCTTGTACTCCAGCAGCTGGAGTGCTTCTTTCTTGATCAACACCCAGTTGGGCCGGCCGTCGTTCCGAGGTCGATCGCGTCGTCCTTCGGAGGCCTTTCTAGCGGAATCCAGCTTGGACTCGATCTCCGCCAGCTCGCGCCTCAACCGGACCTTCTCCCACTCTTCATCCTGGATGGTGTCGCTGAAATCCGTGCCCTTGGGTGTATAGGATGTCTTCCCTCCGGCACCCAGCCGACTCAGATAGGTATCCCCGAACTTGGCTTTCTTGCCCGTGAGAGTCTCCGTATCGCCGCTCGCGCCCCATTTCTGGGCGGGACGGGCATTGTCGACTTGGTAGTCGATCTGGTTGTTCTCGAACGAAGCGCGCAGGGATGCAGGAATGGCGCGGGGAATGCGGAAGCCCTCGTGGCGGTAGTTAAGCATATGCAAGAATGCAAGCGTAGCGTCTTTGTTGATGGTCGGGGAAGCAGAAGGGTTGACTAGGTTCCACGCAGAGCGGATGTCCGTGTCTGGGACGTCAAGGGAGTCGTAAAGAGGCTGTAGCGATTCGACTATACAAGACCCGCATCATGTCAGTTTCATGGCCCAGGAGATTGAAGTCGGGGAGGGGTGGGGGGGAGCTTGGATTCGGACATACAGGAGATTTCCCCGCGGTGGTTCTTGTTCGCGAGATAGATTTCTTCGTATTTAGACTTATCAGATGGGTTCATGTACCATTCGAAGCCATCTTTTAGGCCGGGAGTGTCATCCTCGTCTTCTATCCTTTCGAATTGCTCCGGACGACCGCTCAGGGCCCGGGTCGCATGGACTAAATGAGCTTTAGATTCGGGAACGAGCCAATCAGGCAGAACGTTTGGCACTGCTTGTAATTCCTTTGCGGATTGGATATATTAGCATGGAACGTAATGGAGTGGGGGGAGCATTGGACTGCAGAAGCGGGCGGGAAAGGAGACATGCAGCACCAGGAGGACCGGGAGGCGCCGCAGTAGGGGAGCTCACATACCCCATTGACAAGGTCGAACACCAATCGCATGGCAACACAGAACTCCTCAAAGTCTAGTTCGCCATCACCATCAACATCTGCCAGATCCCAGACCTTTTCCAGTTGGTCATCACGAAGCCGACTGTTCCTGAGTACCGAGGCCGCTTGGGAGTTGTTCAAACGCGGCTGGCCGCCTGCCAGCGATGCGAAGATCTCCCAGTACCGTTCGATTTCCCACTGCTCGATCTTCTTGGTTGACATGATTGGAGGCAGAGTCGCTTGTCGACTTGGGGGGTTCAGCAGGACACCAAGCAATGGGAGACAGGAGGTAAGAATGAATGAAGTGAACAGGATGGGGGGAATAAATGGGGGGAAGTTGTTTGGCTGGATTGCTGGGCGTCATCCGGTTCGGGCGTCCCGCAATGGCTCCGCTGGGATTACCGGAACAAGTTAGTTCCGTCCAGGTACTGCTCTAGATAATCGACTTTATCTTAGATAGATAGTTTCTGGATAGCTTCAATATTCATAGCTATGGAGTGCTTGGGGAGTCGCGTGATTTCCATTATTTTGCAATATGTCTAGATACTTCCTATCACTCTAACTGGGCGTGTGCTTCCAAGCTCCATTCGCCATGCACCATTTACAAACACTATGTACTGACTTGTCCTCGGAAGACCTGGGGCAGCCACGGGCCATGATGGTTGCCGTGTAGGAATCCTTCCCATAATTATCCCCTTTGCTCATGTATCTTTCTTTTCAGAGGCCCCATCCTCAGCATCTTTCTTCGCATCCGCCTTCAGCTTTTCCTCCACTTGGATGATGGCTCGCTCAGCTTCCAGCGCAAGATCCGGTGCCTCGAGTATCGAGGCTAGTTTCTTCGCATCTGTCATGCGGAGAAGTAACCTGTCATCACTCTTCTCCACGTCTTCTACCATCTCCGCAATGGGTTTGTCCACCCCAGTATTTTCCAATGCGTAAGATACGCGCTTCGCGTACAGTTCTTCGAGCCCAGGGTATGATATCGGATTCAGGAGATTCTTCTCTAGAAGAAACTCTAAGTGTTTAGAGCCGTTAAGTGCTTGGAGTGGTCAGTTCACGAACTGTCTTGAGTGGGAAAGAAGTGGGGGCTAAGCCAACCTCGTCCATGGGACCATGCTCGGTACACGAGGTAGAAGAAAGGGACATTAGGCACACTATTTTGTAGGTATAGTTATGTGATTAGCATATACGGGTCAACCAAGCCACTCAAATCGGGGTAAATCAGAAGGGCTCCATACAGAGGAATAAGCCCAACGGGAGCGGTCAAGGGCGTCGCAAGCAAGCTCAACCACATCCTTCGGCGATGCAAGTCCTGCCTTTCCGTCGCAATTGCTTGCAGCATCTTTTGTAGCTTTTCTGGCCGAATAGCATTCCCCGGGAATAGTACGTCCACTTTCTTGGTCCCGTAAGATTCATCAAGTCGCCGCACCGCTGCGAGAGATGGAATACTTTTCAGACCCCATTCTTGATACGGGATGCGTTGCTGCACCCGATTACCCCAGGAGACCAAATGCTTCTTCCAGCCCTTATCGGCCTCCTCCCATTTCGCCCATGTTTCTGCAGCCTTTTGTATGACCCGGTCATGTATCGAAGGCTTTTGCGACGGACCACGGCGGAGGGGTCGAGCGTAGATTAGAGCTTGTCGCGTCGAGATAGGGATGACGAAGAGTCGCATAGCAACTGAGGAAGGGATCCGTTCTGTGATACTACTATAAGTGCCGTGGCGTGTTTCCAAGGATCAGCGACAATGGCTGATTTGGGCAAATTTGGGAGGCAGCCAGGGAGAGCTAGCGATCGACGAGAGAAAATAACCGATTCAAGGGCGTAGATGAAAGTGGCATGCCTTTCCTGTCTGATGAGGGTATTCGAAGGTCAAGGGGCCTGAATTGGCTTTTCGAGTCGTAGTTGTTACCGTTTTCTGAGTTGATATCAGGGAATGAATGGGTGTAGCCGAGATGGATGCGTGGAGGTTGCCGGACCATTAATTGGCGGCGGCGGCGGTGATGATGGATGATGCTTTGCTTAGTTGCATCTCAGACGTCATTCAGCTTACTGTTGTGACGGTATGCATGACACTGCAACTGCCGACAATATGGAGATTTGTGACTGCAGGTTGTACGGTATGGTAAGTACTGATTGTACCTGGCTGTAAGTTACGCAGCTAACCGGTTGGGGGTTTAGCTCCTCCAAGCTAAGATTACAGCCCGGACGAATTACTACGTAGGCTTCCATCATCCAAATTTCTTGAAACCAGCCTCCCAGCCTTTCGCTCTCTTTTCCCCTCCTTCTGCGACGTCTGATCTCAGTTCATTGTCGCTTTGTTTCACCCATCTTGACTGTTCTCTCGATGATCCTATCTCTCCCAAGGGCCAAGGCTTCCCAAATTTCAGTCAAGCCCGGTGCCCGCTAATCTTCCGAGGGACATTTGAGGCGATGCAGACTAGATCCGCGGCTTGCCCCCAGCTTCCGACCCGCCGACGCACCTTCGCCTGGAACCACCGCTGAACTGTACGGCAATGGCACAAGATGTGCGCAACTCACATTTGCAGCCTCCAGATGCCGCTCCGCTCTCTGACGAACAGCTGTCGGAGCAACCTTCCGCTACCGAGTGGATGTCGGCGCAATCGAACCATTCTACTGGCGCGCTCCACAGCGACAATGATATCGTTCACCCACATGATGCAGTAGACTACTCGGCTGGACACTCACGTTCGCCAGAGAGTACAGTCGTGGGCGAATTCGACAACATTCCGGCAATGGGGAAGAAACCTCGGACTTTACCAGGTGAGTTTCCCCTTGTATCCTGATCGATCTCGGATCCACCGGATTAAGTCAACTAACCATCGATGATCTGTATAGCATGGATCCGTTCAGTCGAGTATACGGAGGACGATGTAGAAGCAGCTGTCACAGATAGGCTACTTCCATCACAGCCAGGAGAAGCCGTTGTCGCCCAGCACAATCATTCGCCTTATGCAGCATCAAGACCTACCCTTTCGAGTGGACAGGGTGAAAGTAGCAGGGGTGTCATCGGACGAGAGCGCGAGTCGCGCTGGAAGAACTTTTCCAGGGACATCGCCTACCCTCGAGAACAAGGAGTTGAGGAGAAATCCGTCACGCCGGACTGGTTGAATGAGAATCTCGGTGATTATTCTGAACCTTGGCGAGGCGAGGGCGAACCGGATGAAGATACCGAAGACCCCTTGAGGATGAGACGACGACGAGAAATTTGGTTCAAGCGCTTCCACAGTACGCTTCTCAAGAGCCCTATGGTTCCCTTGATCTTTCGACTTACGGTATGGTGCTTTTCCCTCACTGCATTGGCTCTTGGAGGCTCTATTCAGCATCTCTCGGGGAAGTACCAGCATCCCCAAGGCCCCTCTGCACTAATGGCGATTATCGTCGATGCGGTTGCCTTGGTTTACCTCGTTTACATTACATTTGATGAATACACATCCAAGCCGTTGGGTCTTCGCTCTCCATCCGCCAAGGCACGACTCATTCTTCTGGACATCTTTTTCATTGTGTTCGACTCAGCCAATCTCAGTTTGGCGTTTGAATCACTCTCGACCGTGAGAGGCGCATGCACAATGGCTGAAGTCAATCAAGAGGTTGCGCCGAAAAACGACGCAATATGCGACCGGCAGATCGCCTTGGCTTGTGTACTACTGATTGCGCTACTAGCCTGGCTTACTACCTTTTCCATCAGTGTCCTCAGGTACGAGAGTCTTACCATGTTACACAAATGACGATACTGACAGCTTCGATTTAGACTTGTCGAACGAGTTGCTTCATGAAGTGCAGCTCTACAATATACCCCCAACCCCTTTATTCATCTCTCTATTATAGTCCCTCTGGGGCAATTTTCTATCCCCCCTTCCACCACATTAATACCCCGAATTGCTTTTCCGGTAGTTCTTTTCTTACTCCTTTCTTGGCTTACCCCTTTCAAACCTCCTTCAATTTCTTCTTCTCATTCCCCCGTTTGCTTTACTTGGGCGCTATATCCTTGCTTCGCGAGCTTAGTTATGGAGTTTTATGTTTGTCGTGGTGGTCGGTTGGAGTTTCAAAGCATTGGGTCGGAAAGGGAAAATCTGATTTCTTTTTTTGGATTACACGATCACTGTGCATATACGATAAGAACATTATGTACATATGAAATCTTGATGGTAAAGAATCCACGGCCGCTGTTGTCGCTCGGAAATCTATCCCAATGAAATCCTTCAGACGTGCAGCACAGGCCCATCCTGCCCACACAAGGGGTCGCTGTGGAACCAACTCAAGGCATGGATATTCCGCGAAACCTTGTCTTCCTCCCTTGAGTCACCATAGCACATATCCCATTGTTTCTGGGGCGGATAAGCGCCAACCATCTGGAAAGGGTCACCCTGGTCAGAGCCGAGCTCCTCCAGCAGCCGGTGGCCGACGCCGGCGGGCACGATAATCAGATCTCCTTTTTCGACGGTCGGCTCGAAGCGTTCGGGGTTCGCTTCCCCACCGAAGCAAAGCCGTGCACGGCCGGAAACCACCCCCAGCACCTCGTGAGTGGTGCTGTGAAAGTGCGTTTGACTGTACATGGAATAGACCCACTGTGGTCTGACCTCACCAATTTCCTCCAGGTGCGCCGCGAGATCGTTAGCGGACGCGTTAAAAGCTTTGTGGTAGATCATGAGTGGTTTAGACTGGATCGAGGTGTTGGGGATACCACCCCATTTGGGGATCTGGCGAGATGTCACGGAAATTTCTGAAGGAGGAGAGAACGACATGATTGATCGAGTGTCAACACGGCCATTCGTTCTTGTTTTTTTACTTCCTTTATATTAGTGCTAATGGAATCGGAGTTGTGGTGGTTCATTTTTCTTGAGGGTTTAAATTAAAGATCAGTTCATCCGTAATAAGAATATGTGTGACGTCATTGGTACTGCTTGCCCCCTGTGAGGGGACGAAGAATGCATGACAGTTAGCATTTTGTCACGCAATGAGCTGATTGTCTCGCATCCAACGTGTCATTGATGCCAGGAGATCTTAGATACGTCTTCTCTCCAACGGCGGAGGATGTGTCCAGTCAGATCGACATTGGCTGTGTGACAGATGAACATTTTTGGGGGGGGGGGGGGTCAGAAAAAAAGGTAGGCGGTTACGTAGCGGTTGATCCCAAGGGTCGGGTCCCGTGCCAGCCTACCCAAAGGGTGTTAAGGATACAATTTGGGGAAGGTCTTGGGGGAAATATAAAGCTGGACGTGCACAGTGTAACACGATGCTGAAGAGACCTGGAACGAACCCTGGAGTAATTTAAAATTAAAGAAAGACTATTCACAGGACTCTGTACTAGTCCCGATCATCAGCAGGGCGGCCTGGGGAATCTAAATCTAGATCGAGAACGCTTGACCGCCTACCGCAAATAGCGAGCAATTCCCCCCCTCTGTTGGAGGAACCTCCACCAAGTTACTTAGTAACCGCCAAACTAAACCAACCACCAACCACCAGCCATCATCATTCTCCCCCCCATCTTAGTTCTTCCGCCCAACCGCCACGCCCTCTTTCTGCTTCCTTTGCTCAAATCATATCTCCTCCCGCCTTCGCTTTTCTACCCTCCCCACCCTCTCTCCCCCAAGGCGCGTCACTACCTACTCTAGTAGTTCCGGGCATTTGCAGTGCAATCCTCGTGGCTCCTTGGGTCGTCTCCCACAACGCGCCAGCTTCTCTTCTGCCTTAAATGCTAGGCTGAGGTCCTGAAGCTGATATTTAGACTCATCATCGCTGCCTTAAAGCTTAGCCGCCCACCGCTCATCGTGCGGTCACTCATTTTATCCTTGAGACGTTGAGGTAAGTTCCGTGTTCCCTTTCATCCTCACATGTCTTTGTGCCTGGTCGCTATCGTCTCCTTGTCCATTGTTTCGTCCCATAACGAGAACCTTCCTCCGCCTTGACAACTCCTCAAAAGGAGTCGTCTCAAATTCGCATAAGCTAATGCTGTCCCGTTTACTCCATAGACCTGTGCTCAAGGCTCGAACTCGACTATCCATAGCTCGCAGAATGCCTGCTCTTATCCCCCAAATCCCTCACAAGGATGATTTGGATGAAACGTGAGTCCTTTTGAGCTGGGCGGCCGCTCTTGTCAGAAGGAATTATATAGCGGCTTTGGTCGGGACCTTGGCTGACGGTGCGCAGATGGACGTTCCTAGAGAAGGGCATCGACAGCGTGATGCTCAAGTTGGAGGAAGGTGTGGATATGAAAACTGTATGCCGTTCAAATTTCTTTTCCTGGCTTCCCCGTCAGGACCATCATTGTCTGCCGAGCTGGATGGTGTGCTGACATATCATCTTCGTTGTTCTAGTACATGGCGTTGTATACGTATGTCCTGGTTCCGAGGCGTCTCCTGCCCCCATGTATTGGCTAACCTGCAGAAACAAGCGCCGTTCATAACTTTTGCACGTCACAAAAGGCCATCGGCAGCAGCCAAAACATAAAAGCGCATCATGGCGGTCGGTCACAACCACACAAATTCTTGAGTCTCAGAACCCCACAGCTGACGGCATCACCAGCACACCTACTAGGAGAGGAACTGTACAAGTTGCTCGGGGAGTACCTTTCTCGTCACCTTGACGCGGTATACCAGGAGTCCGAGGGTCATGCGGAAGAGGCCCTGCTAGGATTTTACATCCGAGAGTGGCTCCGCTACACGACGGCGGCTAAGTACATCAACCATCTTTTCAAATATTTGAACCGTCACTGGGTCAAGCGGGAGATTGACGAAGGCAAGAAGAATGTATACGATGTGTATACCTTGCACTTGGTCAAGTGGAAGGATGACTTCTTCATGAAGGTCCATGAGAAGGTCATGGAAGCGGTGCTCAACTTGGTTGAGAAGCAGAGAAACGGCGAAACCATCGAGCAGTCTCAGATCAAGAGCATTGTTGACTCCTTCGTCTCCCTTGGCTTGGACGAGAGCGACTCTAGCAAATCCACCTTGGAGGTCTATCGGTATTACTTCGAGAAGCCCTTCATTGATGCCACCAGGGTCTATTACGAGAATGAATCACGCCAGTTTGTCGCAGAGAACAGTGTTGTTGAGTACATGAAGAAGGCGGAGGCTCGTCTGGACGAAGAGAAGGCGCGCGTGGGCTTGTATCTGCACCCGGATATCTCTAAGCACCTCACTGACACGTGCCTGGATGTGCTTGTTACCGCGCACTCCGAACTCCTGCGGGACGAGTTCCAAGTGTTGTTGGATAATGAACGCCAAGAAGATCTAGCCCGGATGTACAGACTCTTGTCTCGCATTAAAGACGGCCTGGACCCTCTCCGCACTAAGTTTGAAGCCCACGTCAGGAAGGCAGGCTTGGCTGCCGTGGAAAAGGTTGCCGCGGATGGCGAATCCTTTGAGCCCAAGCTCTACGTCGATGCACTGTTGCAGGTGCACACCCGGTATCAGAGTCTGGTAAGCGAAGCCTTCAACGGCGAGTCGGAGTTCGTCCGGTCTCTAGATAATGCTTGCCGTGAATTTGTAAACCGCAATAAGATCTGCAAATCTGGTTCAACAAAGACCCCGGAATTGCTGGCCCGGTACACCGACTCACTGCTCAAGAAGGGCTCCAAGGCAGCGGAAGAGTCTGAACTCGAAGAAATGCTGGTGCAGATCATGACTGTCTTCAAGTACATTGAAGACAAGGATGTGTTCCAGAAGTTCTACTCCAAGATGCTGGCTAAACGTCTCGTCCACGTCAGCTCGGTCTCTGACGATGCAGAGACCAGTATGATTAGCAAGCTTAAGGAGGCGTGTGGATTCGAGTACACCAACAAGCTGCAGCGCATGTTCCAAGACATTCAGATTTCGAAGGATCTTAACGCCAGCTACAGAGACTGGCAGGAGAAGATTCTCGACGATGACGATCGGAGGAAACTGGTGGACTCACACTTCCAGATCCTGGGGACTGGATTCTGGCCCCTTAGTGCGCCTTCGACTGACTTCCTCGCGCCACCGGAAATCGTCAAGACTGCTGAACGGTTCCAGAGTTTCTACTTTGACAAGCATAACGGTCGTAAGTTGACATGGCTCTGGCAGCTATGCAAAGGTGAAATCAAGACCAACTACATCAAAAACACCAAGGTTCCGTACACGTTCCAGGTGTCGACCTTCCAGATGGGTATTCTCTTACTGTTCAACGAACATGACACTCTGTCCTACGAGGAAATCCAGAAAGCCACATCCCTTGCTCCCGAGATCCTTGACCCGAACCTGAGTATCTTCCTGAAGGCCAAGGTGCTCATCATAAATCCGGAGGGGTCGAAGCCAGAACCTGGTACATCCTTCTCCCTGAACTATAACTTCAAGAACAAGAAGATCAAGGTCAACCTCAACATCCAGATCAAGTCTGAGCAGAAGGTTGAGTCTGATGATACGCACAAGACGATTGAGGAGGATCGGAAGCTGCTGCTTCAGGTATGTCCCTTGCAAATATGCCATATTGGAAGAATTTCCATGTCGCTAACATGTGTATAACACAGTCCGCCATTGTCCGTATCATGAAATCCCGCAAGAAGATGAAGCACGTGCAACTTGTCCAAGAAGTGATTCAACAGGTCAAGTCGCGTTTCCCTCCCAAGGTCCCGGACATCAAGAAGAACATCGAAGCACTCATGGAGAAGGATTATATAGAGCGGCTGGACGGTGATGAGATCGCTTACATCGCGTGATCGCCATACAGCCCGAGTTCTCCATTCCCTTTCCTCATCCTTTCCTTTCATCTGGCGGTTCAATCCCCTCATCCTGGATCAAGATCACAACACCACATCAACCATCATCTCAAATGTCCTGTTAGCGCGGTAGCTTCCTTATTTTTACATTAGTCTTCTTCTATCTTGACTCATATTGTCCCAATGGCACATCGAGGAGCGGCGGATGGGAAACGTTGTGTTTTTTGCTTTCTTCACAGCGCTGCTACGACAAATGACAACCCAGATATACAATTAGACTGGATCCCACTTTTCACTTTCTCATCATATTCCTTCATCTAAATTCATCTAAACTGAAACTCCGATTTGAGACTGGGCTGAGCAGCGATCTGAGTAATTAGTAAAAATTGGAATATTTTTCTATATGTTGAAAGACAGCCCTTCATTAATATTAGACTATACAATCAAGAACTAGTGAGTAAATATTTGATGCAAATATTATGTATGATTGGTATCAAAACACTATGAGCGTTATCTAGCTACTATGCTATTACTATGTATCAGTTCACATGATGGGACAGAGTATACACGACATTTGAGATAGATGGCATGCGTCGTCATATATACAGGCATTATTTGTGTCCTCTTCGGGTATCAGGAGCTCTCGATGATAGATGAGCATGGGTGAGAGGGGTGTCTCCCCGAAAGGGAGAAATAGAAAAAAAAGCCTGTCGTGACATAAAGCGGGAGGCTTACATACAGAATGGGAACAGGGGGAAATTGGTTGTTCCCTTATTACTATTATAATGATCGAGTAGACATCAACAGAATGATTGTCTTATTTCTCGGCATGCGGCTCGATCGGTTCCGGGGACACCTCCTTGATGTCAGGAGATGGTTGCAAGTGGGTAGTAGTAGGAGCCTTCGCTTCGTCTTCCGGGGACTTCAGTTTAGAGGTTTCGGCTTCATCAGGTGGTGACTTGTTCGTATGTTCCGCTGCAGTGGTAGGTGCGGGCTCATTGATTTCGGGTGCGGAATGGGTTGTGGGCTCAATAGGCGGTTGGGTTGATTCTATCGCGGGGACCTCGTCATCGTGAACTGATGAAGCTGTGCGAGACAAGGGCGATCTCGAATACGTGTCCTGCTCGCCGTTGTTGCTGCTCTCGTCGTCCTTTCGGTAGGCGGAGCTGAACTCCCCGCTTTCCCGCCGCAGGAGAATATTGCTCCACCGCTTTCTTCTGCTTCCACTGCGGGAGATTGTGGAGTCTTCGCTGCGGCGAGACTGCATGGACCGCCGTCTTCCTCGGTCCGCCTCGCTGGCTTCTGTGATGCTGTTTAGTGCCGGAGCCGATGGCGAATTGACGGAAGTTGGTGATGCCGGCGTGGTTTTCTTCTCTTGCCATTCCTTCCGCTTCTCACTGGCCCAAGAGCCCCAGGAGCTGAGATAAGCACCTGCCTTCTGGCTTGCTGCACTCACGGATGCCTGTGCTTGGGTGAGATCGACAGCAGGAGCTTTACGCGCAGAGAACCAGGAAGCACCGCTGGTGGAATGCACCGATGCGGTGTCGGACGGTGAAAACGGTGGAGAGTTCCGAGAGCCTTTGTCCAAGGATGAACGTTGCGATTGCGATTGGGAGGCTTTCTCTTCATTCTTTTTGCGTTGCGCCTCCCGCATGGATTCGATGTCCGCCCAGAAGCTGTTGAATGCCGCGCTCACTTTCTTCTGCCCAGTAGAAATGTGCCTGTTCAGAGCCTCGCGACTTTCACGGACCCTTTCGTCTAAGTGAAGCTCCGCGACTTGTTGAGACAAACGTCGTTGGACATCATCAATGGTGAGCCCTCCTGCGCAGGGATGGCGAGGCTCAACGATCGAAAAAAGAAGCGCATCAGAGGTCAGACGTTTGAACAGCGAATAATTCGGCGTGTTCCTCCACTGCGCCAAGAATTCGGAATTGAATTCCAAAGCCGGGTCTCCCTCAATATTGAATGCTTCTAGATGGGCACGGCTCCTCCGGCCTAACTCGTCAGCATTCAGAGAGTTGAGCTCTTCGTGATACTGCATGCAGGCGAGGAGTGCTAAGAGGTATTCTTCAAATTGTAGTCTAATGAATTCCTCCGACCCCATATATCCGTGGGTCTTAGGCTGCTCTGGATGGGCCTCATCCCATGTGTCGTTGATGATTTGGGTGAGAAGGTCAATCCAGCGCCGGTCTGCGACAGATAGTGCCAAGGCATTCCGGAGGGTGGGAGATGAGATATTAATGGTATCTTCGTCAAGCTAAGATTTCAGATGTTAGCAGAGAATCTATAAAGGGTCGAACTGTTCTCACATTAACTAGTATGTCGCTATAGCGATCCTTTTGCTGTAACAGTAATGAATTAGTCGAGCCGACAACGTACGACTTTGTTCCATAATCGGCTAGCAGATCCAGCTGCTGCAATGGCGTGTAGGGCCCGAACATGCTTCCCTAGATCATGTTAGAAGAGCCTAAACTCTACATATGGTGTTTTCACGAACCTTGCCGAAAATCTGCAGAGGTAGACCCATATATGCCAATACTGTGGATATTAGTATACACCCAGTGAAGAAGGGATTAGATGACGTACAAGAATTTCTATCACTCGTCTTGAGGGACGTCGGCTGTTCCACAGTCTGTGCGTAGGTATCAAACGCGGGATCAGCACAGTCCTGTAACTTATTCAAAAGCCCAGGAATGAGAGAAACGAGAGAGAACTGAATCATGCACAGCCGTTCGCATCGGGAGCCGAAGAAGAGCATCTATGTAACATTAGTATGTGAGTATACCGTTGTTCTGGGCACTGCTTACCTTTGGCTGTAGAAGTAGAGCCTTGAAGAGAACCAAGGTTTGATATTTGAACTCATGGATCATCTCCCGCAGGGAAAGACCTTGATACAAAACGTCAACCAGAGGGAATCGCGAAGCCAAAATGCAGGGCAGTCATACCTAGGTTTTGGTCTTTTGATCCCTCATCCTTCCTCAGACTGATCACGAGGCCTTCCCTAAATTTCTAAGAAGATGTGAGTAAGGGTCGAGACAGACTTCTATCTAAGAGCGCACCTTTAGAATATCGATATCCGAAAAATCCCTGTTGATGCTGTGTCAGCCAAGACACCCGACGATATTATCCAATGTACCATTGCCCAATAGCAAGCGAGAGCAGATCGTCCCAGAAATTGGCATTGGCTGATAGACATACCGCTGGGCAAACCAAGCCGAAGTCACAACAGACAGTTTCTCCCTCAGTTGTCCCAAGCTCCGAGGGTTATCCGTCACCACTACCACCGCTTTTTGCACCGTGGATCTTGTAACATCCGGAGGGCGATATATGAGAAGATTCGAATCGATCTGTCGGGAACAAGAGATGCCGAAGAGTGAAGTCGCAGGTTCGGTAGGGGTCTCCTTCCGCCGCACGGTAAAGTACGAGAACTCTTCGGTGGACCTAGAAGGTACAATGTGTGTCAACGCAGCTCAAAGCGATCTCTCGGTAGTCGTATTGGTCCACGAGGGATGGATAAGACAGTTCGGGTCGTACATATGCGCTCCATCAGATAAGGCCATAAACGGTAATAAAGACCAGTCATTCTCCGCTGCAGGATCGCTTCCATCGTCTCCAACGCATAGTTCTATTTCGGGACCCCTGGTAGAGTAAATAAATATCGATGGTTAGCAAATCTAGCTCGTGGGGCGATGGATCAAATGAAGAAAACAAGTGAGACACAGGAAACAGAGATGAGGTACAAGTGCTAGTGCTTGACTCCGACCCAGTCACCATGATAGCGGGGAGGTGAGCCACTAGTAGTAGTAGTAAAGGGTGTGCAATCGAGGAATGTTGATAGTGGTTGGGGAGCAAGCCACTCCATAGCCTCCCTTCTAGAACATCTTTCTTGCCCCTCTTGGGCTTGCTTCAGCCGACGACGAGACACTCACCTTGCATGGTGAAAATCTATGACCATGACAATGGGATCCTGACCACTGCGGACGCAAGACATGGCGTGGGGACGGTCATAGAAAATGGGGACTGAGAAGTGACACGTTCCAAGCCAATTTCCACCTTTTTGAAAATAGGAGGAAGCCCCCTCCTGTCTAGAAGAGAACCCAATAAAAGATAAAACTGGACGAAGCCTCACGTGGGACGAAAGGGACGACAGACAATTAATGCAAGACTCGAGGAAGCGATCACTAGTCCGAGTCAGTCGGTAGTCTTGGAATTAAACTGGACCCCCGACCAGGGGGGGAAGGAGCAAGCTGCTGGCAGATTGATCCAGATCCGCTGCAGATTGGTTCCCCCGGCCGGGCGGTGACGGGAAGTTGGGGGAAAGAGAGACAGAACTTACTCCTGCAAAAGGAGGGCCCCATACGCCCCGCTGGACAGGCTGCCTCGGGATTAAGGTTGGCTACTATTTAAGGTGCTGATGGCTTCGATGAAAGATAAGGAATTGACGCCCTCTTGCTCCTTAGCACTTTTATTAGGGACTACGATCTCGCACTGTACTTGTGTTCCATTTCCATCTCCCCACCCTCCCTCCTTAGACCCAAAGGAAACCAGAAAGACCTCAAACGTCACGAAATTAGTATGTTTTTTTTCTCAAATTCGATTCTATGGCGCACATACGCAAATCCAAACAGTTTCCTCAAACACACACACACACACAGAGGGAGAGAGGGAGGGACAGGCACAACACACACACCCCAATACACTCAAGTTAATCAAAAAGAGATTTATAACACGCATGCTCATCAATCGTGGACCAAGAAGAAGTGTATATATAGCATCAAGAATGGGTAACAAAAAATAATTCAGTCGTGTTACAGACGGGTCCAATCTCCAGTTCGTCCGACTCTCAACGCAGGTAGAAAAAGTTTCCAAGCGTGGGTCGTGTGTAAACGCCTGGAAGTAGGATTGATGAAAGAGTAAAAAGAAAAATTTGGTAAGGGAGCACAAGAAGACCCGTGTCGGGCAAAAAAACACCATATCACAGTCCCCGCTTCCAGTCTACATACCAAGAGAAATCGAAGGAATTGACGACGTCATAATCATATCGCATCGCTGCCTGCGCCTTGTCCATGGCATTATATTGTGGAACCTCCTCATGCGAAGGCCTGCTGTCCATCGGCGACTGCTCCTTCAACGAGCACTTGGCCAGCATCATTGGCCTGGTCAATGTTGTGGAAGTCAAGAATCTCCGAGTACCTACTCTAGGTTAGCAATCAATACTTAAGAAACCCTACTTCGCAAGTACCCACATCATAATCTTCCAGGTGTCCACCGGCAGGTCGGCGTCGTTGAAGGACCAATCGAACTTCTCTTCGGCCACAGGTTCGTCGGTGGGATCGTGGTAAGGTGCGAGATACTCATGCGCAAGCGCTTCGCCTGCACGGATTCGCTTCTTCGGGTCAAAAACTAGCATTCGTTCGAGGAGATCAACAGCTATGATGATGTTAGAGACCGGGCCAGCGTCGACTGATTTGATTAATGGTGATATACATACCATCTGGGTCGGCATTCTTGAACTTGCTAGCCAGAGGTTGACGTTCGCGTTTAGGCAGCGACTTGACGAATCGCAGAGTCTAACATGATAAAGTATTAGCGATAGATCATCGAAAGAGCAGCATTCACGGTAGCGGGGAGGAGATGCTCACGTTCTCACTGCAGATGGTCTGAATAACATCGTCCGGCGGGGTGCCCAAAAGCTCTGTGATAATCGAAAATTGGTTGACATGATCCTTTCCTGGGAACAATGGCTTTCCCTCCAGCATCTCCGCAAAGATGCAGGCCGCACTCCAAATATCCACTTCCACGTCGTATTTTTGCCATGTGAGCATGATCTCGGGAGCGCGATAATACCGGGTCGAGACATAGCCTGTCATCTGGGGGTCTTGGATACGGGCAAGTCCAAAGTCGCAAATCTTCAAGTCGCAGTTCTCGTTGATGAGGATGTTGCTCGGCTTAAGATCGCGATGAACAACACCGGCCGAGTGGACATATTTTAGTCCTCGCTGCGGATGGTCAGCGTACGCCAGGGGACAGATCCACGATAGAAAAAGCGCGGAAACAACTATCAGAATGGCGTACCAAAATTTGGTAGAGGAAATACTGAATGAACTGCTTTTCCAGAGGACGGGAGGTGAGGAGTCTATGGAGGTCGGTTCCCAGGAGTTCCGTGACGAAATAGCTGCAGCGATCGTCAGAATGAAAAAGAAACAAGGCAACTTAAGTGAGAACTCGAAGCAGGCAAAATTTCTTACATATCCTCGAGCGGAGAAATGAAAATATCACTGAGACTGATTATCTGCTCATAGTCAGCATTGCGGTACGGCGGATGGCGGACCGCCTCTTGGTGGGGGGGGTTTTGGCTAACATTTTCGTGTCGTAGATGCTTCAACAGCTTCAACTCGCGGTACGTTCTCTTGGACAGAACTGGTGTGCTGAACGGCTTCATAATCTTCTTGACGGCGACCGGCTGTGCTGTCAATTGATCCCTCGCAGAACTGAATTATACCATGACAGGCGTCAGTCCATGTGCTGTTCGGGCGGGCCACAGAAGCCATCCGCGTGGCGGCGAAATCCAGAAGAGGGGTTGTCGAACTCACCAGACGAGACCAAAAGCGCCCATTCCCACGGGCTGCAGGTCTGTGTACCTGCGAGAGAATGAGTAAATGATCGATAGATCATACTGATCTTCTTCAAATCGTCAAAAAGAGTCGCACCTGCTTGTGATTTCGAAGGTGGTGCCGAAGATTTGGGCACGCACGAATTCCGCCATTTTGGAGTAAGGATGACGGTACACCGCACTCAAGGAGGGGGGAAAAGTGGGAGCCTCGGAGCTCGTTCTCAGGAGATCTGGGGATTAGGAGTGGAAGCCAAAAGAGACAAGAGATCGAGGAGAGTGAGGTGGGAGAGGCAGGTAGAGTTGGAGGGGGAAAAAAAAAAGAAGCAGTAGCAGGAGAGGCTAAAGTGAACAACGACAAGAGCAAGAATAAAAATGCGGGATGTAAGTAGGAACGAGGTACAACTGGTTGTTGGTGTTGGAGAGAGAAAGAGGCAGCAAAAGACCGTAGGTGGCGCCCAGCAGGGTGTGTGTGGGGAAAACGAGTCTCTCTCTAGTAATTCCTACTAGTCCGTTGAGGTTCTCAGTCTCCGGAACGCCCAAAACAAGACCGATGACGTCCGCGACGGAAGCAGGGTATCGCAGAAAGGTCCGGCTGGGTGTGGGCACAACAACTATTACTACGGTGTACTGTGTAAGAGCAGCTCTGCGATTCTTGGTTCCTTTTTTTTTTCTTCTTCCCTCTCGTCTACCGATCGACTACTAGTGCCACTGCCACTGTGACGCGGTCTTGTCTAGACTCTTGAGTCATACCCATTGGTTGAATTGGTTGGAAGAGGGTTCCAAATTTCAGGGAAGAAGTCCGTCACGCTTACATAACAGTCCATGGGAAATTTTATCCAGAGAATCATATCATCATTATCATTGGCATGTAATTGATATATAGTTAGTCCTTCATTAGTTAGTAGTCTCTCTATTAGATCTTTTGCGATGTTGTATATATAAAGAAGTATCAATGCCCCCGCGGGGTCTACCAGAATTGTTCCTCCAGTACATCAGCAACAATCTCAAAAGGCGAATAGTCATGGAGCATATACGTATTGTCCCAGACTAACTACTGGTACTTACAAACATCCCAACCTAACTATCCAGAATATGGCGAGAGAGAGTGTGTGTATGTGGGAGAGATTCATATCTTCTGCGGTATACCCTAAGATCCCGTGTCAGCCCATTCATATGGCCACTGACTAGAGTAATGATCGATGGATGGGCTACCATCATCGCGATCGATCGGAATACTACTCACAGTAAGTATGATTCCAAGAAGGCGTCTACTACTACGTAATGCCCAACCGGGGCGAACCATACTATCAGTACTAGTTAGCATCAAGCTGTGCTCCTCAATGTCATCATACCCCCCCCTCGGTGGGGCTCAGCCGGTTCCAATCAATTCCACCAATTTCGTGACGAACAACCCATCCAAAATTATTCCTGTCCATTGATAAATTCATATCTAACATGTCGGCCGAACAACGATCTTCTCGCACACTCAATCTTGTATCCGCCAAAGCTTCTAACTCTGGCTAAGGGGGGGACCGGGGGGAAAAAGGACAGAAAAGGACAATCAGGTGATACTAACATTAGTACAGTATTCCGTGCTATGTATGGAAACTATATCCGGGTTTGTGTAAGGCTGTTCAGGCTGTCATGATTATTAGTTTGACAGATTTCCCTTCGTACGCCATTATTAGAATCGAGGAGTTTCAGCACAAGGAAATTTGCACGGGGTGCCAACGCAGCTACTAGTGCTCGGCAGCGGCCATGCTGCCTGACAGGAGGGGAGCGAGGTCTTAGGATGACTGACTATATGCCGATACAACCTAATTTACCCGAGATGGTCCAACCCCATCATTATCTGCGCTCTGACCATAAAGCTGTTTCTCTCCCAACCCTGATACTAAGTACACAAGATTTCAAGTTCGGAGCGACCGGTAGAAGACTGGTTCTCATAACTGCAAGGAGTTTGTGGCACAATGGAGGTACGTTTCGACAATGGGCAAATGCCACATGACATGCCGCTTTGACACGGCCATCCCTGCTGTACTACAACAGACTGGTTTCATGTTGGCATGAAGAAAGGAACGTCCTACGGCATGACCGTTCTATGTGAGGGGGTTGCAAAGCTGATGTCAAAACACTGGATGAAGAGTCTCTGTTGTAAACTGCGAGATCAATTGACAGTGTCTAAATTCGAGTCATTATTAACTGCTCTACATTCCTGAGTAAATGGTCCACTGCATGTCTTATTTTCCAATGAACAAATTAATATCAGCATTAACACTACAGTCAACACATTGAAGGTGGCTCCGTTGGGAATGGGACCAGCGGTACTCCGTAGACTCGTTGGCATGCTACTACACGAGGTAACGTCTAAGCCCGGTAGGTCCATGAAGCCGCATTCTATGTAACCTTGATTAAAGCCAGTGACCGCGACTAACGGTTCTGGACAATGCTTATGCTTCTCAGGCTCAATATCAATTAACATGTCTCTATAAGCTGCAGAATGTCGCTGTGAATATATAGACAAATACATGACAGGGCCAATCAACCTCGAGTGTTGTGTAATGTCACCCGTCCGTGTCTCCAAAGTCCAGAATTATAAGATGCAACGGGCGAGCAATATTAAATCCGAGCGCGAATTGCTGACATGATATGAATATAAGTGGCATGTCATCATTAGAATCCATCATTCCATTGCATCTAAACTCGGTTGTCCATCCTCAGTTTTCTTTCACTCGCATGGCACGCTCTCGAAGTGAATTTCTGCTGTTGTGTAAAGAGATGTTTGGGATTTACCACACCCTCTTCTGTTCTTACAGCATAAAATTCTGATGGGCAAGAGAATAAAAATGGATGTAACTATGGTGAGGGGAAGGAAAGAGAGCTAGGGGTGTCTTTAGTTGTGGTAGCTACAGCCAGTGTTTCATGTGCACATGGTTGTTGTCTCAAAACATTTCTCCGATCCAAGTTCCTATTATTAACGCAGGATTCGAGGGCAGTGGGGGGAAAAGAGGAGTTCAAAACGGATACTAGTGTACTCCATAGTGAGAAAATGAGAAAACTTAGAATCAAGTCATTCATTTTCGGATACGTCCAAAACGATCATCCAGGACGGGATGCTCGACAAGGGGCGCCCCTACACTAGTATTCTTGATACAGCCAAAGCATGGCTATAACACAAGTTGGGTACTTTGCAGTCAATGGGGGGCTGAGCTGATTTATATCGACAGGCCAGCGAATACTGGTTTCTATCATGCTTAAGCGTAAAGTACTAAGTTAATTGGGACGGTTGGATGATGCTATTGGATGTAGCGACAAGTGACCAGGTAGCCTCATGAATTGCCCGGTTAGTCTGATGATCTTCTAAGCACACAGCGTTCCACTCGGGTGCTGTTGTTAGCCACAGCCTCACTTCATGTGCTGCTGGGCAAGATGATGCTCCGAAAGGTAAATGAAACTGAGAAAAAGGATACCATCAATACAAGATAAGAAATACACAATAATTAACCAAAGAAGAAATGTATAATATAGAAGATCTAAGTATATAAGAGGATCGACACTCACTCCCTGCGTCAAGAAAATATGCGAAAAATGTTTGTTTGGATATTCAGGAGCACGGGGTACCACCGAATCGGCTCTAGACCAGATGTGACACAATACCGTCAATAGAGAATCAAACCCTTAGTTCACTCGGGGTTTGTGGACGCACAGTAGTCGTTGTAGTAAGTGTTGGTTGGAGGAAAGGGAAGGAAGAATACAAGACACACGCTAAAATATTACGAGCGACAGAGAAAGCCTAGCTAGGCAAACTGAGTGTGTCCTGTCTGGCCTGACTCGTTGTAATTGCTGCCACTGGCGTTTTGAGTTACTAGTACATTAGTCCCTTTTTCTTTTTGCCTCCCCCGGCCTGCCCACAAATCTGACCACAAGAATAGTAGTCTAGTAGTAGTAGGTAAAGCGTGGGTTATGTTTCTTTTAGGGGTTAATGGGGAGGGTCTAAAAGAAGTAGGAGTTCTTACTATCTTAGACATGCTCTGGAGAGGGAGAACTTTGGCCATCAAGTGAACCCGACCATTGACATAAAAGATCGGAATAGTAGAGGGTATTATTATTATTATTGTTATTTATTATTATTATTATTATTATTATTATTATTATTTTTTATTATTGTTATTTTTTGGGGGGGGGGGAGAGAGGGACAATTATACTTACATTACAACCCCAAGATCGATCAGATCCATTCACCCATTCAAACCCCCATTTAGCGCCAAAAGTTCTCTTTCTCCTCTCTCTTGGTCTCTCCATCTCTCCCTTTATGTCTTTCACTCGCGGTAAGCTTGGGTCGCCCGGTCCACGTTTTTCCCAAATACCCACCCGCGCCCCTACGATCGAGCGAGTATGTAATCCTCTCCTCTGTCTTTCTGCCATCTCCACTTCCACCTGTCTAGATGACGATTGGGAAACATCCACAACTGGCCCATCCATCCCATCCCATCCCATCCCCATTCCATCCCATCCTCTCTACCAACCACTACGAACTAACCTTCCATCAATCAATCACATCCTACCATTCACCTTACTCCTCTTCCTCCCTCCACCCCCTCATTTTTCCTTTCCTACTAATTAACGCACACGAACTTATTTCCTCCTTTATAATGACCAGTAATAATACCTAATTCCCTTTCATATTCACACGTCCGCGCATTATTT